>NW_010515770.1:0-10937 GCF_000687285.1 Phaethon lepturus
CAGACCTTGCAGGGCTGTGCTGCTTTGGGCCCTTATTCAGAAAGGCTGTTGTTGTTAATTAATCGTTCCGCTCTCAAAATATCGGGGGGGGGGGGGGATTATTCTGGTGAAGCTTTGCCTGTGTAGTTCTCACATGGGCGAATGTGAGCCGGTTGTGTTTCTGCCCTGAGCTGATGAGGCACCTTGTAGTTCCCCGGAGGCAGCTCTCGCTAACTCGGGCTTCTGACTGGCCTGGAGCAGAGAGGCAGCAAGTTCACCCCAGTGTGGTCCCCTGCACAGGCCAAGCAGTCTGCGGGAGCTGTTTCCCTGGTTGTGATTAGGCTGATAGCTGGTTAAACATAATAGATCAATAACATTAATGTAATAACACTGTCTATGAGCAACAGTATATTGCTTTAGGTAAAGACCTGGGGGAAAACAAGGGTCGAACACACTATTTCTTTCCAACTGTGGTTATCTTTAGGGATTATGAAATTCTCAGGGCCTAATCCTATAATCCTCATGAGTGCATGTCATCCTTAGTCATGCAAGTAAAACAGTTTCTCTCATTCCAAATTGTTATTGCTCCTAGGTGTATCCAATCTCCTGTGAAATGTTGAAAGGCAAACCTGAAGAAGTCGTCAAGATGAAATCCCTCTGCTTTTGCCCAAGTAGAGAGGAATGGGAGCCAGTATGTGTGGTATGTGAAGTGGCAGCGTACATACTGTTTTCAAATAAGCATACACTTGATGTAAAAATTGTACACCTTAAGCCCAGGAAAACTATGGGTGCATGAAGAACTCATTAGTAAGCATGGTTATTTCAGTGAACCAATTTGCAAACTTACTGAAACATGGTTGCAGGAGAAAAAACTGCTGCACAAATGCATGAGTTCTTCCTACTTTATAATAAAAAGAAAAGACTGCCTGGAATTTAACAGAACTGCATTTTGCAGTTGAGCCAAAATCTAATGCTAGGCTAATGAATATTATGCTCTCCAGTTTTTAGGCTGACTTGAAATGTTCAATTTAAGATAAATTTGGGATGATTTAAAGCATCACCTCAAAGGGCAAGAGGAATGGGAACAAAGAACAGCAGTGCAGTATTCCTTAATGGAAAGAAAAGGGAGAGTTAGTCGTAACACTTTGTAGTTGCTCGTCTCCTGTGTTATTTCTTATGAGACAAAGCTCAGGCCTCACAAGAATGTGTCTAATGTTGCAAACTGATGAAGGGCTCTAATGGAAACATGGAGCAGTTAGGAGCAATGAAAAAAATTTCAAAGAGCTTGCAGATTGCAACTTCTTCTTCTTTTATCTCTTCTTGCCTTAAATGGAATTTGCCTGTGGTAGAAAAATGACAATTAGCTTAACGACTGGTTCTAACACAACCTATTTGGACCTTGCAAATATCCAAATTCAGTTGCAGATTTGCTTGAATGAAAAAGGCTAAAAATACAATGACTCCGTGTAAAGCTGCGCATTACCACAACAACATCCCGTTGAAATAATTGCCTGTTTGATCGCTAAAGGATTCCTCTTTCAAAACCTCTGCATTATATGTGCTCTAATGCTTAATTGTATCAGATAGGCAAAGTACTAATTAGAGCTTCTAGGTGTTACTGAAGCTTATGTCTGAAATAAGTTGTTTATGTTAATGTGTATTAGCAGGACTTATCACCACCAACAGGATGTTATTGGAAAAACAAAGCAAACAGAAGTGGGTGGTATTTAATAACTTCCCTAGAGGTGGCAGTACTTGAGTAGAAGCCAGCAATTCAGTTCCCCATGCTGTCTTAACGTCTCCTGATGATTAAAATGGTAATGCAAACTGTCCTCTCTGCAGCTTGAACACTGAATTGACATAATTCTGGAGTATCCACTGTGTAGAAGAAGGGGGCAATCAGAAGGGAAGATGGTTTTATTTGTTAAGCCATCTCATGCTCTCAGAAGAGCAATAATCAGATTGTGTTATGACCACAGCAGATCTTGTAAGAACCCTTCAGTAGGTGTGTATCTACCAGCAGAACAGACTGCAAGGATTTAATTTACTGCTACTACATCTCAGCTCAAAATCCAGCCCAAATTTAGGAGGCTTATGGCAGAAATAAAAATCTATTTTTTCATTAATATGTATACGAAGGATGTGTGCAGGGCCTTGGCCATGTGCCAGTGGTTGGTACTGAAGAAGCTCCTGCCCTGGCATTTGTTGGGAGATGAAACTGCAGGTCTGTTCTGGGGAAAAACACAAAGGGAAGTGAAACTTGAGGAGCTGTGTATGCTGGCAGGTGCCTTCCATATTGGCATTACCACTAGATGTCAGTGCATGAAACCACTTCTTCACCCTGAGCAAGTTACTGAAATTTGGGATCGCCTTGGAAAGATGGAGTGATTTCTTCAGGGTGCAAAACTGGTGTAGCTTCTGGTTACAAGGATCTCCACTAGGGTTAAGCTCCTTTTAGTAAGGTTCTTAAGACAGACTTTAAGTCTCATTTCCTGATGCTACACCAGAAGAAAGTTTAGCAAGTGCTTGATGACTTGAAATTTCATGTTAAATCACACAAAAGTGATTTTTGGTTTTTAAATCCTTGGTTACTGAATGTGTGTAGGTGCCAGATTGCCACTGATATCAGCACAGTTAGCTACCTGAAATCTCTTGGCCCTGAAGATCTCACTGAAGCTTTTGAAATCTCTTTAGGCCTTTAGCCTCACTAAAATTCTTTGGCACTTAGGTCTCTTACAACATTTGCTGTTGTATTTAAAAAAGAAAAAAATCTCATGCTGAATCTTAGAAAATACAGGCAATGAAAAGGGAATTTTCACCAAAACCAATCGCCATAAACAGGTACGGGCATCAATAGGTTGAAATTAGGTTTAAAAGTCTAATCCCCTGCCTTGGTTCCCACTTGCTCTGGAGGCATGGCATTGAGTGAACTGCCTGCAGGATCTTAATATAGCCATCAATTATATTAGTGATAATACAAAGCAGGCTTGCTTATGTAGGAATTGTTATGAAGCAGAAGAAATGCTTGTAAAGTACTTCAGGTTTTTCAGTTGCTAAGTGCTTTATAAATGTTAGAGCATTCACTTTAATTGCTTTGTGTGTATTTGCTGTGATGCATTCCTATTTAAGTGTGTTTTAAGGCAAGTGAGAGGAATGCTGTATAATGAAAATACACTATAAAAACATCTGAAGTGTTGTACTAGAATAATTCTTACATGCTTTTAGGTATCATCTCAGTCCAGCTCTGGGGGCTAGAGCTACAGAAAGACTAGGATAATGATGAAGTGCTGCAAAAATCCAGAGTACTGTTACGCAGATTTGAAGATCCAGGACAGCTGCACCTCTTACTTTCACGTCTTCAGAAGGTGAGTAGAGAAGGCTTCCCTTTGGTTTGGGTTCCAGATTAATATTTTTAAATGTTTGTTTTTTTAGGTGAGGTAGGCCTGGGCAATAAGAGCACCATCAGAGAACCTCTTGACCCAAGCATGTAAGGCTTGAAGAATTCCTGATCCAATTCGATGTGTCTTAAAGACCCATAGGGGAGTGGGTCACTGTCTCTCACAAGGGCACTTTTACTACAGAGTAACAGAGAGCTAGCTGCTGTTTGCTGGCTGTATTTTTGGACAGGGCCTGAGCAATCTGATCTATGTTGGCCTAGTTCTCAGCGGGAGCTGGAGCCTAATTATTTTCACTGTCACTAGCTGAAAAACTTGAACTTGGTTCTTGACAAAGTATAGTCAGTGCTGTGCAGACACGTTAAATGCAGATAATATGTACACAAATGATAGAAGTTGCAAGGCACAAAATTGAATGTGGCAGAAAATCTGCTGTGGAACCTGGCCTAGCAATGAGCTTGTCCCTGTGTATCTTCTTGACTTGAAGAGGCCAGCTCTCCACTGGGCCTTGGTATACTTTAGAAGTAAATCCCACAGCAACAAATGTATTTAATTCAGACAATCATAGTGCTGAAGCTGGTCTAGCCCATGGGATTTATTTGCAGATTGGCATAGTATTTTTTTTACTTTCACATTAAAAAAAAATATTCATCAGCTGTTGCACATCAGGAGGACTCCAGTTTTAAGAGGATGTGTTTGCAGATAGTTCAGCAAACAGCCTGGGGGTGTGTGTGTTTATTTTTTTTAAAGCCTGAAGCTGGTTTAGATTTGAATGGATACTGACTTGTATAAATAGCCACAGAAACCCCTGTATGGAGAATCGTGGCCATGTACTGTGCGTTGAGCTGAAGGTCTTGTGGAACACTACTAGCTGCAGATGCATATGGATGTTTCAGTAAATTTGAACAGAATCCATGCACTCACTTTTTCCCTGGGGCTCTGGCATGCAGACATCTGAGTGGAGCGTGTGTTTTCTGGCATCGGGAGCAAGGTCAATCCAATTTGGCCTATATCTCTTTTTTTATTGTAATGGAAAAAAGATCCAGTCTGAGTTTTTTTTGCTGAAAGCAGAAGTTTTTCACTTAGTTATAGCTGAATATAGCCACACTTCCTGATTCCCTCCCTCCATCTCTCCCTTGGGTCTCACAGTATAATCTTATTATTAAATAGTTGCAATAAAAGTACATTTTGCCATGGCAGGAGTAAAGGCTGTCGATAGACCAGATAATTTTTATGCCATCCTCATCCTGTTCCTACCAAAATGGGCTGTTTTTTGGATTCTCTTGTCTGCTTTTGGATTTGTGGTCTGCTCCTTTAATACATTCCTTCCAGTCTAGGCAGTGCTCTCCAACTGCCTGGCACTGATGTTAATGCCTTGCTTCCTAATCAATCAAGTCTGCTGCATGCTTCCTTAAAGGAAAACTCTGCTCATGTTGTTCAGCCCAATGACACAAACTTTCACAGGTGTAAGAAACATTTGTCACCAGTAATGACACTGATGTGGGAAGTAGAGGCGAAACTTTATCCTGTTTGGCATTTCTGAACCTATCCTGTGGGCAGTTCTTCATAAAACTGACTGTGGCATTGTGGGCACGTAGCCACAGACTTGGCAGCTCAGTTTCCAGCTGACATGAATATCTTGATTGTAGTAAGAACTTTGGGGATACTACGAACGGGTTATATGTGAGTATAGTAGGGACAGAATTTGCCTTTGCTTGCTCCGCTAATTAAAGAGTGGTCCCTACTCAATCTACTCTGTGCCTCAGGTAGTTTGCTGCTGTAGTGGAGGTAGAGGGATAATTTAGGATGTGCCTGCTGTTCAGATCCAGAGTGAAAAAAGGAGGCAGGTAACAGAGAAGCCAAATGTCACCCCAAACTGAAGGCTGGAGTATACTTGGAGGCTCAGCCAAAGTCAAGAAAATAAGCAGCCTTAAGACAAGGAGTAAGAGGATTGTAGTAAGGGAAGATGGAAGTAAGAGCTAGAGCTAGGCAAAACAATTTTGAGAACAACAAACTACTAGCAGTTTGGTACATTGAGCAACACCATTGCTGGGATGGTCTGATTTATTCCGGTATCAAATATGCATCAATTTAGTTTCTCCTCTGTTTTAGGCAGGTTTATCTTTCCCTTAGTTTCCTAGGAGACTGATTAGCTCTGTGCCTTAACACTGAAGGAGCCAAAGAAACACCAAATTGAATGGAAATTGCCAATACAGAATGGATGGAGAATCTGGAGGAAGCGTATCACAAGATAGGAGCAGTAGCATTTACACTAGTTTGTCTTACAAGATATGATCACTGTCCTTCATGCCTCTAATTAGAAAAAAACATGTTGTCTTACTTCGAGAAATTTCTCAGATAAGTAAAGATTGGGGTGAGCAATGTTACTGCTTTCTCGGGGGCTTGTGTCCCATTAGAAGTGTGCTGCTGCAAAATGGCTGTTCCTAGGATAAGGTTTATGTGCCAGCTGGAACTGCTGATTTCCTTTGAAACTCCTGTTTTTGTAATTATTCATGACCAAAAAAAAAGCTTCTTCCCATATGAACTTCTGGCTTGCTGAGCTCTGAGGTGAGCCAAGTAGGATATTTTCTTCAGTGTCTGCATTTTTTCCTAATTACATTGTGCCCGTTGTTACCACACAGTTTTATTTACCTGTACTTCTAAAGTCAAAAGTTCCATGTTCTGGAAGAGTTCAGCAGCACTTCTTGGGGAACTTGGCTTGGGACTGCCTTGTATCTATGGGGGAATAATATCCTTGTGCCAAATACAGCCCTTTACATAAAGGGTTTTTTTTCTATATCACTTTTCTAACACTTTCTAATCTAATTCGGCTTCAGGAAATAGAAAGGCAGTGCTGTGTGACTGAGCTGCCATGCTTTGCCAGACAGTAGCTGTTGGGTGAACTAGAGCTCTAATTGCTGACACTCTGGATTTGCCTAGCCTAAAAACCTAAAGCTTCCTGTAACACACATTCTCCGAAGCAAGCTGTCATTCCTTAATAGTGAACACTTTACATCTAATGCAGCCCATATTATTCTGGGAAATCTTACGAAGTCTCTGATGCTGGCTGACTCTTGAATCTATGTGGTTGGGCATGGGAGGAGAAACAAGATCATCTCTTAGGAGGAGACACGTGGGATCTACCAGCATAGACCACAAGTCCTGGTGTCCCCTAGATGTGCTGTGTCGTGCTCCAGACATCCTTTGTGTGTCACTTTGAATTGTCAAATGCCAGCTCCTGCATAGACGCATGGACTGGCACAAAGCAGGGGATCTCTCTGAATGCCATCAGCACTAACGGCCATATAAAAGAAAATCGGAAATCATGTACCGAAAATTCTGGATGTGTGTGATTAAAAGATCCCATAGCATATAATAAACTTCATCCCTGCTGTGTCTGTTTTCCAGCAGGAGAAGCTGCAGGGCCACAGCAGTGGGATGATCAGATGGCTCTTGTAGTGGGTAGAAGGAACCCAAGCAGTAGTGGAGGATGTTGCAGCAGCAGGCATGAGACATGCTTTATTATAGCTGTAGTTTTGAGTCCCTTGCCTGTTTTGAACTGATTTGTCCGTACTTGACTGACTTGCTCTCCTTGATCTCCTTGTATTCATTTACATGCTCTATTATGATGTTGGCAGTTCTGGACATCAGTGATTACTTTTAAGTGCACTCTTTCTTTCTGGTATATTGATGATTCATACTATTAGGAGATGCTTCTTGCCTTTCCATGACTTAGTGAAAATGATCTATTTCATAATGTCTCCTTACTCTTAGCAGGGCTTGTGCTCTGTTCCCAAAACTCCCACTGTTTTCACTGCAAGCATGACCAGACTGTGAAATAGCTTGGCTGGTCTGGTGAATAATCTGTTAGTCTCTTTTAATAAACTGCAGTTTTATTTATCTTGCTGCTCTTTAGAGCTTTTAATCTCAAAACATTTGAGTGCAGAAACTGGCCAGTAGTGAAATGCAGCCATCTCTCTTGGGGATAGAGTGGGAGGCAGACAGGCAGGCATTTTACTCCACAGTTTAGAGTGAGAGGAATTTTGTTCAAGGACAATGAGGGAAAGCTTAGCTTGTGTGCTGAATGACCCTTTGATCTTCCACGTTCATGCTCAGCTGATCAGGACTTTAAATCTAAGCTCTGTCTCCCTCCTACCCATAGCAAACAGCCAGAAATATAATCTCATTTAGGACTGGAGCACTGGACCAGAATGACAGGACTGCAGTGGCAACTGTTCAGCCTTACGTGTTTCCTATTTGCCTGTCACTTCCTCGAGTGACACTGACATAAAGCTGAAGAATGGTGGGTAGCAGTTCTGGGATGTGTAGTAGGGTGTACTCAAAGAGGTCCAATGGGGAAGGGAAGGCCAGGCCTTCCAGAAAAATATTCTCCTGCGTGCCTGTAAATACCGAGGAACTGGACAGTGCTGTAGTGTTAAAAGGTGACTTTCTGGAACACGCTGAATAGGTCATCCCATAGCCATGAGATGCATTTGGTAATTCTGAAGCTTTGTGGTGTTTGCTAATCGTGATGAAATGGCTGGCTTTCTGAGGCTCTGAAAAGTGAGAATAGTTAACTGGTGGTGTGGTAGGTCAGCTCTCCTTCTGTGCAAGGAGAGAAGGCTGCAGAAACTGCTGTGGCAGAAGCAATGGAAACAAGCATGCAGAGTATGATGAGAACTTGGATCCTTGACCTGCAGCCCTTGAGCAGTTGTAAAAGATTGTGTTACTTCTGCTACTATGCAGCACATCATTAGGAACCTTAATTATGGGGAGATGACTGCATTGCGTAGGCTAGAGTGTAGCCTGCAGGAATGTAGAAACTTTAATTTTATAACGCTTGCTCTGTGGTGTGTGTCTTTGTTGGGGGAAGATACAGAAAGGCCTGTTCTTCTTGCAAATGAGACAAACTTGGCTGGCTGATAATGTGCAACTCATCTGAGCTAGAATGGCTGTAGCCCATTTGATAGGTAACAGCTGGGACTTTCTTGCCTCTTCCTACATATTGAAGTAAAATGTGAGGTTTTAAACCTTGAGGGAAGCATTTTGGTGAAAGCAAAACTTGGGCTTGAGACAGAGTGGTGCTTAGCTTAGTTGTACTGAACCACTTCGCTATATTTTTTTTCAGTATTCCTTGCTGTATTTATAGCATGAGATATGGTGAGATCAATCAGAGGCACAGCTGTGTGACCTCCTTTATGCTAAAACAAAACAGCACAGAGGAGTGAATATTTTTAGTTTGTTCCAGCTGTGGGTATTGGGTTCAAACTGCAGTGCCTTAAAAAGACAGTGTGGCAGAGAAACTGAAAGGTGAATTTGAATTTCTAGGTTGGGAGGACTGACTCTGAGGGGTTCCTGGAAAAGTTGAGCTACCAGTCTGTCAGTGAAAAAAGGATATGGTCAAAACTCCTCTAGTTCACACTTATAATTATTTTTCACTGCAGTTTTATGTTCTCTTTAACACCTGTACTTTGGTGGTTCCTTCTCCATTTCTTTTTCTTACATTTAATGTCCTGTTTCTTTGCTATTAGCTACTATGGACCTTGGGAAGGTAATAATTTCAGGGTGATTTTGACTTAGAAATGTCTGTGTACAGAGTAGCAGCAAGGTTTCTAAGATCAGCTAGGTATGTTTTTACCTTGTTTGTGCGGTGGGAGCTGGGATAGGGAGAACTGTTGGGAAAACAGACACTTGAGGACCCTTGTTTAGTTTAAAACTTAATTTTAGATTGTAAGATTAAGTGAACAGAGAAATACTCGAACTGGCTTCTGGTGAGTGCTGTTAACTCTCAGAAATGCCCCCTAACACTACTGCTGTTCTGGAATGTTCCCCTACCCTGAAGACAGTCCTGAGCAGAGATCAATGTGCCTCCTTGTGTGACTGGAGTTCTCGAGTTTCCACCTTATCAGAGATCTCGCAGCACTCCTTGCTAGAAGAGATAGGGATGATTAGCTTGGGTGGCATTTTGTTTGTTTACTAAGCTCTAATAACCAAGGCTGTGGTTTCTGTCTCTGCTTCTATCAGGAGCTATGTTCTGTCTTTTCCTTCAGTAACTGTAGTATTGCAATATATGCCACCTCTTCCCCCCTGCTGGGTTTTTCTAGAACCAGGAAGATGGCACTGTCTAGTTTCCCATCTGTTGCCTGATTACATGCAAATAGAAACAGCCAGCCTTGTGAGCAGAGAGATACAGGAAGAAGATGGGGAGTGCTGCTCTGCCATGATAGTCACTGGGGGAGATCAACTGTCTGCTGCTGTCACAACGTCTCCTCTCCAGAGAGGTTGGCACAACGCCCAGGCTACTTTGCCACCTCATGCCTTTCTCCCTCTTCTTATCTAGCCATGCCACAGCTTCCCAGGCTCCTGGGTCAAACAGATCAGCCTCACCCTTTTTACTTGGGACAGATGTTTCCTTTCCTTAAACCCACATAACTGTGTCCTTCTGGAGGCAGAACATAGGCCTGGACCCATAGCAAGTAGAGGCTGCTTGTAGGATTATGAAGTATGGCGAGTGGAAAGGGTGGAACATAACAACCTTTATTTGAGCACTAGACTAAAAATATGTGTCAGGGGACTAGAACAAGTTAAAAAAAAAAGCTTGCATGTCATGATGTCTTTTCAAGAAATCAAGCAACACGGTATAATTATAAGGTTTAAATGGAAGACGTGATCAGAAATGTTAATTGAGGAACAGGAGGTCAGAGGATGGTGAGTGACAGGCTGCCAAGAGCCCTGGGTGGGTGGAAGGACCTTTTCCTCTGCACCTGCCAGGTACGAGACCACAGGGACAAATGGAGACGAGGCACCTTGGAGGAACCTCATCTGGAGAAAGGCTGTGGAGCCGGATTCCCAAATGCTTAGCATTTTGGGGGTGGGGGGGGGGAATGTATCTGTAGTACTTATGGCTTGCTTCAACTTTGCCTCCCTCAAAATCCTTGGCAGCTCAAATCACGAGCATTCCATTTTTTTCTGTGGCCCTACCCAGAGCTTTGACTTTGTGGTTCCTGAGACCGTGTTCCCCCCCAGCCTCCTTTCTGGGAGCACAAAGGGGCCTGTTCTCAGGTCTTTATCCCTCCCTTTTTAGCAGGGATTCCTGCAGGTGACACAAGATGGCAGATAGTGGAAGGAACATAAGTTTTCTGGAAATATGAGCTCAGCAAAGCTCACTTGAGTGAAAGCCATGTGCTGGTGGGAGAGAGAGGCGAGGCAGCGGGGCCTGATCCTGCCCTGCCTCCACAAGGGGCTGCACCTGTGCAGCCCCACTGTACCTGTGTCTGACAGAACTATTCATGCTGAATGACCAGCACCAAAAAAGCCCAAACTTCAACTTTCTGATTTCTGTTCTCCTTTTTCCAGTTATATATATATTTTTTTTTTTAAAATGCTTAGTTCAGCCTGGGAGGGGTTGTGGTGAGATATCTTGAATTTCAGATGTTTGGGGGTACACAAAATTGGAAGTTCACTCAGCAGTAAAGCTGCTACTGTCGTTTTCCACAGCAGTGGGTTTTTTCTAGTTTAAAGGCAAAACACAACTGAGCCCAGTGGGGGAGGGGAGCCCTAGAA
>NW_010515771.1:0-29142 GCF_000687285.1 Phaethon lepturus
GCTGCCCCCGCGGCGCTCTGCGTTTTCAGGCCCGTCTGCTTATCCAGCCCGGACATCAACAGCTTCTCTGTGAGGACCTTATGGGAGACGGTGCCAAAGGCCTTGATGAAGTCCGGACTGGCTGTGCCCATTGCTCTCCCCTCATCTACCAGGCCAGTCGCTTTATCATAGAAGTTTGTCAAGTTGGTCATGCGTGACTTCACCTTGGTAATGCCATAATGACGACTGCCGATGATTTTCTTGTCACTGAAGTGCCTGGAAATGGTTTCCAGGAGTAGCTGACCCATCACCTTCCCAGGGATCAGGATGAGGTAACCAGCCTGCAGTTCCATGTGTCCTCCTTGCCCTTCTTGAAGACAGAGGTAACATTTGCTTTCCTCCAGTTCTCGGGCACCTCTCCTAGTTGCTGTTATCAAAGATTATCGAGAGTGGCCTCGCAAAGACATCTTCCTGCTCCCTCAGCACTCGTGAGTGCATCCCAGTGGGGCCCATGGACTTATGTATGTCCAGTTTGCTTAAGTATCCCCTGACCTGATCCTCTTCCATCAAGGGTACATCTTCCTCGCTCCAGCCTTTCTCCCTGGTCTCTGGGACATGGGATTCCTGAAGGCCAATCTTGCTAGTGACGACTGAGGCAAAGGTGGCATTCAGTAACAGCCTTTTCCACATCCTGTGTCACCAGGTCACCTGTCTCTTTAGCAATGGGCCCATATTTTCCCTAGTCTTCCTTTTGTCACCTGTGTGCTTACAGAAGCCATTCTTGTCTTTGACATCCCTGGCTAGATCCAGTTCCAGTTGCGCTTTAGCTTTCCTAACTTCATCCCTATATTCTTGAACAATGTTTCTGTATTCCTTCCAGGTTACCATCCTTGCTTCCACCCTTTGTATGCTTCCTTTTTGAGTTTGAGTTTAACCAGGAGCTGCTTGTTCATCTACACAGGCCTCCTGGCATTTTTGCCTGACTTCCTATTTGCTGGGATGAACTGCTCTTGAGTTTGGAGAAGGTGAGCCCTGAATAATAACCAGCTTTCTTGAGCCTCTCTTCCATCCAGGGTCTTATGTCATGGGACTCTTCCAAGCCGATCTTTGAAGAGGCTAAAGATCACTGTCCTGAAGTCCCAGGTTGTGATCCGGCTTTTTACAGTCCTCCCTCCCCTCAGGATCCTGAGCTCCACCATCTCATGATCATGGCAGCCAAGGCTGCCTTTGAGCTTCACATTCCCAAGAAGCCCCTTGTTGGTATGAGGTCCAGCAAAGCACTGCTCTTCATTGGTCCTTGTTGGCTCCTTTATGACTTGAAGGAGGAAGCCATCAGTGCATACCAGGAACCTCGCAGATTCCTTATGCGCTGCTGTGTTGTCCCTCCAGCAAGTACGTGGATTGTTGAAGTCCGCCATGAGGACCAGGGCTTGCAAATGTGACGCTGCCCCTATCTGTCTACCTCGTCTGCTTTTTCTTCCTGGTCAGGTGGCCTATAGCAGACACTCACTATATTGTCACCTTTACCTATCTTCTCTTTAATGCTCCACCATAAACTCTCATTTGGTTTCTCACCCACCTCTGGGTAGAGCTCCGTGCACTCCAACTGCTCTTTCACATAAAGGGCAACTTCCCCTCTTTGTTTTCCTAGCCTGTCCTTCCTAAAGAGTTGATCTCCTTTCATTGTTATGTTCTTTCATTGTTATGTTCTAGTCATGGCTGCCATCCCACCACATCTCTGTGATCCCAAGAAGATCGTAGCCCCAACACTATACACAGACTGACTCACCATGTTCCCCATACTGCATGCATTAGTGTACAGGCACTTTAGAGAGGCACCTCATCATGTTGACTGCCTTAAAAGGGACTGGGGGATTTCTCCATCATGGTGCCTTGTAGGCATTTCCTTGCTTACATGTAAGTGCTGGAGCTGACCCCGCTTAAGCCCCATCCTGTTGATTTTGTGTTCTGTTCCTGTCACATCACTCCATGCCCTTTATTCTTTGACCACGTCCATCACTTCCTCACAGGGCTGCTGGTTACTCTCTCCCCCTCCATTTTTAGTTTAAAGCCTTCCTTATGCAGTCAGCCATCCTACTGGCAAAAATAGCTTTGACCTGCTTAGTCAGGTGAATCTTATCTCAAGCAGACAGTGATCTGCAAGCAGGGTCCCCTGGTCATACAACTCAAATCCTTGTCACCAACACCAGTTCTGGAACCAGTTATTGACTCTCCTGTTAGTGCCCTTCTCCTCATTTCCCCTCAGTGGATCGAGGACACATCATTTGAGCCCCCATGCCCATGATTCTTGCGATTTATCTGCTACTGCTCTCCTGCTTCATCACATAGTTACTTCGAGCCACCCGAAGTAAAAGTTGGTATGAATCATCTTTACTCAATGCATTGGCTTTGAGTAAGCTGAACAGTGTAAATGTCATCTTGAGTTGTGTGTCATTTTAAAAGAGCTGCTTGCACACAAACAAAGCACTTCACTGGTTTGTGCTTATCAAATCCTGTATAATCAAGAGAAAGAGAATTCAGAGTTGCATGTTAAATTTTGATGTTATGGGAGCTTTGTGAATAAACAACTATCAGCAATAACATATGTGGTATTTAATGTCAGCATTAATTTAGTGCACTTATTTTTCTTGTAAACACAGTTGCTAACATTAGTTTTAAGCCTCCTTCCATATATGAATGAAAAAACAGCTTTATGACAGAAGATAGACATACTGAGATACTAGTTGTATACTTGTTAACAAATTTGTACAACTTAACCACTATTGTTGGACTGTATAAACAACACTGATTTGAGCAGTTTTATTTCATTATTAAAACAATGGAAACTTGACTACCACTTGGAAAATGAAAGGCGTTGTTGCTGCCTAAACTTTAGTATTTTGCATTTGTAACTTAAATTTGCTAACAGAATGTTGATAGCGGCCGTTCTTTTTGTAGCTTGCATTTGCACTTAATTACTTTTGATTCTTGAGAATAGATAATATAAGGTGCAATAGTAATGAGTTAAGAGAACAGCAAGGTGGCATTATTTTTCCAAACTCTGATACCTTATGAAAATGACACTCATTTGAATATGAATTTTTCAGCAGTAATTCGTGTAAATGTTTACTTTTGCAATGACCCATCCAAACATCCTCCTCATATTTAAACAATACAGTTAAGGAAAAAAAAATAGTAAGAAAATTGCCATGGCACCATGTCAGCATTTCCAATCTGCTAGCAAAACTCTGAATTCTAAAATGTATTTCAGTTAATTCCTGGGAAAGCACAGGCTTCCCAGTTTGGGTCAGATTAGGAACGTT
This sequence comes from Phaethon lepturus, assembly GCF_000687285.1. Classification (NCBI taxonomy): domain Eukaryota; kingdom Metazoa; phylum Chordata; class Aves; order Phaethontiformes; family Phaethontidae; genus Phaethon; species Phaethon lepturus. The sequence goes on from NW_010515771.1 coordinate 3,303, forward strand.
CTTATTCAGAGTTTGTTTGATAGAGAAAAGATGTAGCCTGCTGGACTTACTGGCTGGTGGGCCACCTGCAAGGCATATTGACTTTCTAACTTGATAAGAGCAGTCAATTTTTTTAAAACACAGGCACTAGATTGCTGAAGGTACGAGCAGACAAACCTAGGAAAGCAGGTAGTACTCATGGTCTGTTCTTCATGAGTGAAGATCTCCAAGTCCAAACCTCCAAACAAAGTCTGGGTATCACACAGGGTGTGGAAGCTGTTTCTGAGCAGACTGTCTTTATAAACTCAGTAATGGTCTCTAGCAACTAATTCCACATATTCATTATGTGTCCTTAATTATTTTCTTCTATGGAATTTAATCGTTTTTCAACATCCTTGTTTCTCTCTTTGGTCCCTGAAGTGAGTGAAACATTGTCTTTTTAACCATTGGTTTCCCTCTTATGTCAACATTGCATACTGCTGCTTACTCTTGATCTAGAAAATTTAGACGTCTGATGGCTTGGGTTTTTTTGACTCCTATCTATATACCATAATAAGAGGGGACATGAACTTGACATGCATTAAACCCCCCGATTTACTCAATAGTATACTTTTTCAGTAAGTTTTTTTATCCCATTCTTCACATATCTCAATACTCATCCCTCCTTAGAAAGCAATTGTTCTTACTGAGCAGAATAAACAATGACCAAGTTCTTTTCCATTATAATCTTCAAATTCAATCTAAAATGCAGTGATAGAAACAAATAGGTCAAATTATTAGCTTTAGTATTGCTTACCTTTTCAGTACTAAATCTCCAGTTACTAAATATTGTACAGTCATACAGCTGTTTGGTTTTTCTGCAGTAGCCTTCAGCCTTCTCCAGTTCTGAGTAACACAAATAATGGGTCCTCTGTCACTCATATCAGAAGAATTTTACACTTCATGACACCACACATTTATACACCAATTAATTTTGCTTTTAGTGCAAATTTTGGGATTGGACTGTTCTGCTCTCCTTTCCCTTTCTGTAACTTCTAGAGTTTATAATCTGTGATTATCTAATCTTCAATCTTGTGTTCTCAGAGTTTGCCGGGGTCATTTTGGAAAACCAGTAATTTTTTTCTTCCTTTTTGGTCATATTGCGAAGAGGATGACTTTTCTGTTAACTGTGTAGTTGTGTAAAAGCTATTTATCTACTTCTACCCAGTGAGGTAACATCAGTCCTATACTTCAGGATAGAGGAAAAACTGGCTCTTTACAGCTTGCTCCCTCTTTATGCTTGGGTAAAACACTAAAATGTCTTCTTCTCTATGTTGTTCTTTTTGTCCAGAACACCCATCTCTCTCCCTAGCCTACACCTGGGAGTAGGCCCTTCACCCTACCACAAAAATCCTCCTTTACTCTTTGTGATGAGCTGCCAGCCCCACTGATTTTCCTTTGACAACCTACCTAGTCAGCAGAATAGAAAAGCAGGTAGCACAGGGTGACCTGCAGTGCTGCACCAGTGGCAGGGAAAGCAGCCCCTCGCATTTGGCTCCCTGTACCTGCCCAGGTGCTTCTACACTTCCCGAACAGCAGAGCAGCTGCAGCTGTGCAACATCAGCTGTGACAGCTTTAAGGTTAGAGAGCCCTTGTAAGGTAGGCCAACCCCCATCCCAGCTAAAAATTATGAGTTTTACAGAAGCTGGCTTCAGAACAGTTATTAAAGAAAAAACAAGAGTGAGCGAGAGAAGAAAAAAAAACAACCTCACATGTTAGAGAGTACAACAGAGCCTGATGTAAGAAAAGGCCCAGAAGACAGTAAGGACAATAAAATAGAACTAAGTAGTAGTAATGTTTCATTTTATTTGATAGAAAGGTGCTTCAAAAATATGATTAACTATATACATTCTTATATGCTGTACATACAATTACATATACAAAATGTACATAATAGCAAACATCCTTCTGTTACATTTTATAGACGGCAGTTAATAACATGAGATAGAACTTACATCATATTTCATACCTGCTTTCATCCTGATACTGTCTACAAGGAATTAATAGACATGAGAGATGAAAAAGGCTAGCGGATCACTTAATTCATACCCCAGCCCACACAAAAGTCTTCTCCACGGGGAATTTTATTAGTGCATTGTTCTAGTACAGTTAGGTTTGCAGCACTTCCCTTTTAGAGGTATTTGGCTGCTAACCTTATCTTCAGATTTTTTCCTGGCATTCATCGCAATACTATTTCTAATTTATTTCTGTAACTCAGATCTCCTGAGTTATAGAAACCCTCCTCAAATCAAGCTACATTTCTTCAACTTTATGTTGTTTTTGTTTTTTTAATCTTGATTCCTTAGTTGCTTGTTTGCCATATATGAAGTAGATTTAACTATTAGTACTCTCTGTTCTGGGAGGAGTATACTCAAGCACAAAAGCTATAATCCAAGTGTTCTCTCCTTCCCGTGCTACTGGCACACTGTAAACCTGGAACTAGTCAGCAAGGAAAAAAATGTACCTTCCCTCCTCCTCCTCAGGCAATTACAGGGTGTGTGACTGCCAGCTGCTCCCTGGGACATGGGTGTCAGATCTCAAGAGCAACTGCCCAGTTACTGGGATTGTTCTGGTCCCAGTCCCATGAGGAATGCTCTACCTGTCTACCCATTCTCTAAGCAAGAGGTAGCATACCAAAATCAAAACAGAGGGAGATGAGTCTGGGAACTCCGTCCTTTACTAGTCGCTTCCAAGAGACTGTCCTCCATTTCCCAACTGGAGGGATCAGGCATCCTTATCCTATGGACCTGAAAGTGAGAGCTGCCAAAACAGCAGAGTACCAGCAGCAGAAGGCCTGTGAGAGAAGCCACGGCGTCCACAACCAAACAGGCTATCCTGCAGGACTCTTCCCTGAGCTCAGAGAGAACATGGCTTCTTTCATTGCCTTCTCAATTGTCAGAGGTTAAAAATGAGCTGCTGCTTTCCTGCAGACATCTTGAGAGCTGGAGTTTCACTGTGCTAAGAATGTTTTCTTCTTTCCAAGTTAACAGCATCCTTAAATATCTATTTTATTTCTTCTCTGCTCATGTGGCCCTGTGCTTTCTAACCCTGTGCTGGCTATAGTCTTAATTTCAATGGGAAATTTTTCAATTTTCATACCATCTTTTTTGTATTATTATGCAATAGCTTTCTATGATCAGTAAAGCATCAGCTTTTCCATCAGCTGTCTAGTTGAAAGCATGGGGATTAAGGTTCCTCCTACACATTATTTTGGTATTACTTTAAATAATTTTTTTTCTAACTAAGGGGAACTCTACTTATATTCTTCAGAACAAGTTTATAGTTTTTGAATTACTGCATAACATGCATATATTTAATAATATCTTAAAGCAAAAGATATTCATATGCCTTCATTTTTTTTCTAGGCTGTGGGATTTTCATTTGTTTGGGAAAATGATTCTCAGGTTTCTGTTCTGCTTACAGTATTTCTGTCCACTGTTGCTAGGCCCATTTAGATATTATTTCTTTTTTCTTTTATACTACTCCTTAATCTCCATAGAGAATTTGAACTGGTATGAAATACCTTCTATTACTCCTTGTCTGAATTCCTGAGATCCTGTCTCCACCCATGGTTGGGAGAGGGCGCTAGTGAGCTTCTGGTGAGATCAGACTCCACCTTAGAAGACGTGGGTTTGCAACACTCCTGCTGACCTCGTGTGGTGGGAGGTGGAGTCGTCAGACAGCTGTCACTTTGCTGAATTCGTGGATTAGCAGCTGGTGAATCATCATCCTGCTGGTCTTGTGTGCTGGGAGGAACAGCTGAAGAGATGATGCCCTGAGGAGCAGCTGTTGAACCACTGTTGAGACAATTTATAACTAAGCTTGAGACACTGGCATGAAATGTGCAATTACTACTGTTCTTAGTTTCCAAACAGCAGAGTTTGTTTATCAGTTAGTTAACTAGTTTTCTTCCTTGACACATTCCCCTTCTTCTTGTTTCACCTCAGCCTAATAGGTCTGAGATGGTGACTTGTCTGTCTCATTGGATTTGACTCCAAATTCCTTCTCTTGAATCAGAATTGTATTCTGGGAAAGGTGGAGGAGGTGGGCAAGGAAGGAGGAGTAGCAATGGAGGAGAACAAAATTGCAGTATCACCAGTTTTAAAAGTTAGGAACTTGTGTGTTAGTCGTTACTAAAGGTACTGCACAACAGCATTTTTTCTTGACCCCTTTCAGTATTTCATCACTGGAAGTCAAACTGAAGTAGTAACAGTGAGATTATGAGCACTTTTAAATTCTCCTAATTTTCTTACAGAGAAAACTTCATAGAATCATAGAATAGTTTGGGTTGGAAGGGCCTTTAAAGGTCATCTAGCCCAACCTCCCTCCAGTGAGCCGGGACATCTTCAACTAGATCAGGTTGCTCAGAGCCCTGTCCAACCTGACAGTGAATGTTTCCAGGGATGGGGCATCTACCACTGCTCTGGGAAACCTGGGCCAGTGTTTCATCACCCGCATTGGGAAAAAATTTCTTCCTCATATCTAGTCTAAATCTGCCCCCTTTTAGTTTAAAACTATTACACATTGTTCTATCACAACAGGACCTGCTAAAAAGTCTGTCCTCATCTTTCTTCTAAGCCCCCTTGAAGTACTGGAAGGCTGCAATAAGATCTCCCCAGAGCCTTCTCTTCTCCAGGCTGAACAACCTCAACTCTCTCAGCCTTTCTTCAGGGGAGAGGTGTTCCATCCCTCTAATAATTTCTGTGGTCTCCTCTGGACCCACTCCAACAGGTCCATGTCTTTGCTGTGCTGAGAGCTCCAGAGGTGGACGCAGGACTCCAGGTGGGGTGTCACCAGAGCAGAGTAGAGAGGCAGAATCACCTCCCTTAACCTGCTGTCCGCGCTGCTTTGGATGCAGCCCGTGATATGGTTGGCCTTGTGGGCGGCGAGCACACATCACCAGCACATGTCCAGCTTTTTGTCCACCAGTACCCCCATGTCCTCCTCAGCAGGGCTGCTCTCAATCCCTTCATCCCCAGCCTGTATTGACCCAGGTGCAAGACCCTGCACTTGGCCTCTTTGAACCTCATGAGGTTCACATGGGCCCACTTCTTGAGCTTATCCAGGTCCCTCTGGATGGCATCCCATCCCTCAGGCTAACTTGTGTCATCTGAGTTAAAGGAATCACCACTGTTATCTTCATCACTTACATGGTGTGTAAATGCTTCTACAGTGAGGAAAAAAACAACCCAGAATTGTTAACAGCGCTAGCTCAAGGTTCTCCTGTCAAGGCTTCAGGAATACTGTGTCTGTACATGAGAAGACTCAGGAATTAGCAAAATTTGTGGCTTTATCTGATGAAGATAAAGATTTAAAACATAAAATATATAAGATTTAATACTTTCCAAGAAGACAGAGTCTGTGTTTCTGTGCTGTTATTTTTACCACCTGTGTCAAGGACAAGGAAAAATACTACAGTGAATCAATGTACACTGTATGTTACAAATATAGAGGACCTTTGTTTTACGAAGCCTTCACATCTCTAGGAGAAAAGCATTAACATAGTAAACTGTATTTTAGTCTGGCTGGTGCATTTGTTTATTGTTTCCAGATGGGAAAACCTCTGTATGTTGATTCTTCCAACAGATATTATCTGAGTATTTCTCAAGTAGTAATTCATAGACCACTGGTGGTCCATGGAGTACTTCCAGGTGGCTTAGAGAAGAATTTTAGTAGGAAAGCACTGCTACTTTTCAAAGAATTGTGTCGTAATATAGTCAAATATTTTGGGGTGGTTTGTTTTGTCTTGTTTTTTGTTATGAAGTGTCTTACAGTTGCAAATATGGATTTTAAAACATGCATGAGATAACTAAACTAGGAAGTAAAATATTACTTTGGTATGGAAGGCATAAGTAAGGACAAATCTGTTCTCCCTGTCTCACTGATTTTAATCTCTTACCCTGTTCCTGAGGAGAGGCTTGAGAGAGTTGGGACTGTTTAGCCTCAAGAACACCCAAGGGAATCTTACCTATGTGTATTAATATCTGATGGGAGGGTGTAAAGAAGATGGAGCCTCTTTTCAGTGGTGCCCAGTGACAGGAACCAGAGGCAATGGGCACTAACTGAAACACAGAAGGTGCCCTCTGATCATCAGAAACACTTTTTCAGTGTGAGGGTGGCTGAGCACTGGCACAGGTTGCCCTGAGAGGTTGTGGAGTCTCCGTCTTTGGAGAAATTCAACCCAACTGTACATCGCTCTGAGCAACCTGGTCTAGGTTGACCCTGCTTTGAGCAGCAGGGTTTGGACTAGTCAATCTCCAGAGGTCCCTCCCAACCTCAACTACTCTGTGATATGTACATTTGGTATATATGTACTATGTACCATGCAAATAGATGACTTCACCGACTATATGGATGAGTTCACCAATTTTAGATTAGTCTTGTTTGCAGAGCAAGAATGCCCATAATAAGCAAGATGTTATTTAATAAAACCTCTGCCCCAATAATTTAGACTCTTCTGGCAGTAAAAGAATGCTAATTTAGCTCTCCTACAGTCCTTTTATCAGTAGGTACTTTACTATATTTACTTGTGGATTAATTGAGGCACAACAGGTGATATGAAATCGAATGACTGGTCTCTGGAGAGCCTACAGAGAATAAGTAAATAATGCCAAATCTAAAATAGACATATTGATCAAAGTAACTCCATGTGTTTACTTCTGTCTTCTCTTTGTGTAATTTAGTAGCTGTGTGCTGCTTTGTCTAGAAGGAACAACTTTTTTTTCTTTTTTCCCTGCAATGTTAAGCTGGACTGCTTCTATATTATGTACTTTTTGTAATAAAGTTATGAAAATATTTACCTACTTGGCAATGCATATATGAACACAATATCTTCACCGTAATTTTAAGATTGCTTCTAGATTTTGTTACCACAGGATAATACATAGAATTACACATTGCAGGCTCCATTTTTTTTTTTTTTAGACTTACCAAAAGCTATGCTTCTGAAAAGCACCTGAGTTAAGATCTTTGCTTAAAATTGGCTTCTTGGTGCAATTGTTCAGTTTTTGTCCCATCATTCGCCTAATTAAAGCATCATCTGTGTTTGGAAACAATTGTTTTGTGATTCCTGCAAAATAAAGAGATGATAAGTATGAGGCCTCCAAATGAGGGAGACTACAGGTGTTAAAATGCAGTTACTGCATCTTTGATATTTCCAGCTACTTCAGCTTCAGCTCTAGTTACTTCACTGTATTCACTTACTACTTCATTGATTTTGCACATGCCAGCTCTTGCTTTTCTCTGTGCCTTCCATATTGCCGTGCCTGCTCTTGGCAAACTCTGAGGGAACTCCAGGGCCACAAGGGCTTTCTGCAGTGAGTCATCTGTGTTTGCTCATCCTCTCTTCCTTCGTTCTGTTGTTGATCAGAGTCCTATTCCTATCCATGTCAGACCTCATGCCTCTGCATATTGCAATTTCTGTTCCTTAATTTTCATTTGCAGGTGATGTCTCTTGACCTAAAAATTTCACTTCTGTTTCGCCTGGCTAACTTTTTCGAATGCAATACTAACAGGACTCAACATTAGGAACACGATTCCTTCTCCTCTCTTCTCCATCATCTTCCATTCCCTTGATTTCCACTCCCTTTCATCTCATTATGAAGTCTCACAGTTTCCATCTTCTTTAAATAATCTGATCTACTACCTCATTTTCTACAGTCCTAGGTCTCCGAGGCTTCCTTCTTATTTTTCTTTTTCTCTTGTATAATGTTGACCCTTTTCTATTTGAATTCAGGAGTGTTCTCACTTCCCTTAACAGACTTATTTGACTCCTCTATAGCCTTCCCTTTGTCACTGAGTTCTCCGCAGCATGCTGTATTCAGTGTCCTGATTATCTTCTCTGCTTCTCTTTTCAGTTTTGCCTAGACCCTTCCCCAGAATCCACCTTTAGAAAAGTTGCTAGGATCCCTTAGAATCATAGAATGATTTAGGTTGGAAAAGACCATCACGATCATCGTTCTTCTCATCCCATTAAATCTTTTCAATTTTTGTCAGACATCATTCTGAAATTGTCTCACTTTGCCACCTCTAAATAGATTTTCACCATCTTACATTCTCTTTCCTTTTCTCTCTCTTGACTTTGGGCCTTTTTCTCTATCTGGGTTCTTAAAGAAAAGAGGTCTCTGCAACTGATAACTTTTGAAACTGCTGCCCACTTTCAACAAAACTGGACCAAGGTACAGGAACTGGAGCTAAGCTGGGAAGGGAACCAAGACAACTGGGGAAGTCCAAAGGAATGGCAATGGGGGAGGGATTCCAGTACAGGAATTTAGGCTATGTTGTTCAAGTATTAAGCTATAGGTGTGAATCATATAAAAACCAGGCTTCATGTGCTCACCAAATACTGTTTTCTTTAAAGCTGCTACTTCCATATGAAATGATTCTGCTTCCTATGCACCAAACATTTCCTGCCTTAAACCTCAGCATAAAACAAATTTTTTTTACTTCTCTGATCACTATTCCTGTCTTCTATACTTATTGTCTCATTTTGCCTCCAGCACTATTTAAAATGTCAGAATTCATAACATTCACTAACTTCAGAATATAGCACACATAATTTTAAATTTGATCGAAGCCTGTCCTCTCTTTGCCTTCCCTTATCTGTTATCATCATGCTCCAAGTTTGACTGTTGCAGATTAACCTTTCAAAGGCTAAAAAAATTTATAATATCACTGTGCCTGAGTAGCCACTTAAATAAAACCCACAAAATTCACACAATAGAAATACCACTACTTAGCATTTCACTGAGAGTACTTGTAACAGATGGTTTAAAAGAGTATGAAGCCAAAGAAGGAAATATGAAAAAGCACATCACCTGAGTAGACCAGCTGTTACGCATTACAGCCCCTCCCTCAGAGATAGCCCTCTGCCAAGTCAGTGCCACATTGAGTAATGTTAACAAGTCATCACCTATGATTTCCTGAACTTCATTCTGATTCATAGCTGGTTTTGCTGCTTTATCCTTTGAAGAGGAGGACTTTGCACCCGTCAGGCTGTGTGTAGCCATGTATTCATGTGTATAAAGTGCTTGCATCAAGTCATTTATAAACTTTTGAGGTTTGCTCTTGTTACAAAGTGCAATCTGCCACTTTTCAATCTTGAACTGGAAAACAAAATTGGTCATATGCATAACTATTGCAGTTCTGTAGAAATATATAGTATTACCTCTGAAACATCCTTTTAGTTTTCTTTTTTTAAACCACAATGTCAAAAGTAATCTCTGCAAACCATGTGCTTGAGATCAACGCTACACTTGCGCACCATTCAATGTTTGCCACTGTACGTGCAGGTTGACTTTTTTCAGAAGCAAGTGTGGGGAAGACTAAGGATCCCATTCATCCTAGCAAACACTTCACCAAGCGATCCTTATTACTCACTAGTGGAGAGAGGACATGTTCAGACATATTTAAATCCTTCTGCTTGCACTCCATGCAGCCTGGCTGTGGTCCAGTTCTGGCATGGATTCTGTACAGCCTTGGGAGCGTGGCACTATGCCCAAGCTAATATTACTGCCTCTGAGCAGACATGCCCTAAGAACTGTGACATCTGGTTCTGGGCTTTGAGAGTGACTTCTACACACAGCAGTTGTACAGCCTAGAGTATTTGAACTCTCCTAATGAGCAATCTTGAGCTACCTCTATTAAGTAAGGCTAGGTAGCTTAGCAAATTAGGTCTTTTTATTTCTTTGGAGATGTTAGGTTGAATTTTGTGTATTGCAATATTCAGTCAAAACACCATACCTTGATAATTTTTCATAGATTTCTTGGGGTTTAGGACCCCGTGACAACACAGAATGATTTCTACAGACTGGCATGACTCAGTACATAAAAATGTTTATGTAAATTGTGAATGCAGTTTACAATTTATTCTTTTATTTATTCCACTTATTCTTTTGGTTGGGTCTTCATATTTTTCACATACAGCCTCTGTGCCTGAGATTTCTCATTTATGGTCTATTATTATTACAGAGAATAGAGGAACAACTTTACTCAGTATCTATGTATGTATATGTATTCCTACTTAACTGCTGGCCGGTGTCTGGAACAAGAGCAGAAACATACCATTCTCCATTTACTTATTAACAGTTTAAACGGACTGCTGGTATTTTTCTTATATTATCTCTGAAACACTACCACTCCCCTTTGGCATCCAAAGCATCAGGCTGGAAGTTATCCCTGGATCTCAGTATTTTCTTCATGCATCCGCATTCTGCCCTTAGTCACAGATGTGCAAAGCCACCGGAATCAAAGCGAGTTTGAGAATGTACCAGCACGCTGAATTAAATCTAGTGTTTCTCATGGAAAGAGCCTTTTGCACAAAAGGAGCTCATTAGTCACATCATCAACCGAATGATGGTAAAATGACTTTTACTGATGCTAATTTTTTATATTTAATTTACTCTAACAGTAAAGTCTGTACTGTATAAAGTTTTAATTTTTATCCCTGAAATTGCCTTTTAACTGACCTGTTTTTCGGTCTGTTGCTCCTCATCTTCCACATTCAGAGTTATTGGTGAGCTGGAATTACTATGCATAGCTGCATATGAATCTGCTAACGGATTGTTAGATGCTTTCCAAACAGCATGTGAATGCAGACTGGATGTAGATGTTGTCACTCCCCCTTTGAGCAGTGCTTCAGCCATCCCTACCAGTTCCTCAAAATGGGTGACTGCCTGTGGCAACACTGAAATCAAATAGAAAGTGATGGGTAAAAGTAGTTGAAGCTTTCAGACTCTCATTATGTAAGCATGTATTTTTTTTTGTAATTAGATTCCTGTTGTACTGTAAAAGAGTCAAAGTAGTCAGCAAAAATGCTGACTAGTTTTTGTCTATTCTCTCAAAGCTTTTCCTGCCATTCTGCTGTCCCCACCCATGAAGATCTGGCCTGTTTTTAGAATAGGGTAGATCAGTTCTCTACAAGGCTAAGAGGAATCATTAGTTTATGCCCATCATGGCACTAAGCTGCCTATTTCTTTTTTTCTTTTCATTATCTCAAAATCTCCACAAGTCTGTAAAGCTAATGAATATGAGCTAAGTAATGTTATGTCTGATTTTTTTTTGCTTTGAGGAAGTTACATAGACTGCATACACTTTTTTTTTCCTCTTTTTAATCTATAAAGAATATCTTTCAAATGGCCCTTTCTCCAAGTAATATTTATTTTCAAATATAAACTTTTATTGAGTCCGTTAAGAAGAATCAATTCAGCAGAGTGAAAAGGATGCAAGGGATGAAGAATCAGCAAGATACAGAATCACTAACTTATTAGAAAATACTGTTCAAGACTAATACAGGATGTATTAGCTTAAGATGTAAGGCAAATGGACTTAAATGTGTAAGAAAATTTGTTGGACACAAACAAAATGTTTAAAAATAATATTCAGAAAAGTGGGGGTGAATGATTCAAACCAAAATGAATAACATATACAACAGAATCAGGTGGTTAATGAAACTGGTAAGCATTTGCAGAATCATATGACACTAAAAAGAGAGATACTAGGCTGTCTAGGGATGGCATGATGTGGCTGGCAAGAAGTAGCAAATCCTCTTTAAACCTTATTCATTTGCTAATGTTTCGAAATTTTGGATTCAGTCTTGGCTGACCCAGAGTAAGGGACAGCGACAAGCAAGAGGGGCTTCAGAGATGATCCCTAAATGATGAAGGATTCACTTATAAAAGAACAAAATGGTTCATCTCTGGGAAAGGACTAAATTAGTTGTACCTGGAACGAACTCAGATTATCAACAATGAGGAATTACTAAAGTAATTTGAAATGAAATCATTCCTGAATAAAGAAAACTTCAGTAGATCAAGAATAACTGTTAATAAATAAGATTAGTTGGACTGGTCAGTGGAGTGTTTGAGCTTAGCCAATGGTTATACGCAGCATACAGAAAGGTTCTCTTGGGAATGACGGACAGGATTTAGACAGATTTTTCCATTTCAAACTCTATGATTGCATGGCCTCCGTGTAAGACAGTTTTTTCTAAGTGCTGCTGGAATTAAATGTTGCCATGTATCAAAGACTTTGATGCGAATGGTAGGCCTTGATTGTATCAGGTGCTTGAGCATCCATAATTCCCATCCAAATGGCCTCTTATAAATCAAGCTTTTCACGACCTTCAGGCTTTCCTCTTCATCAAAATAATTCCCCTGACTTTACCTTGAAGCATCACCAGGGACTGCCTTAGGCGGCAGTTTTCTCTCATGGTGTCTGTCAGCTTCCTCTTGAGACTTTTTATTTTGGCACACAGTTCTACCTTGGATAGTTGAAATAAAGGCTCTTCATCATCGCTACTACTTTCACTGTACAGAAAGTTGTTTCCTGAGTATGTTTCTTTCTGGAAAAAAAACAAAAAACAAAAACTGCTATCTAGAGCAACAACAACATAGAATTAAAGCATTAAAAGTAACATTAAAATATCTGGCTAAATCAGAATGCTGCCTTTGTACACAGAATGTATAAACAGACTCTGCATTTTAATAATAGCTGTTACTGAACATAAGATATTGCCATTCCTATTAAAATTCAAAATGAAATATCAGGGTCATTCATAACTGTTAGGTACTTCTCCCCCTGTTCTCTGTTCAACAGTTTTCTAAGGCAGAGTCTTCTGGAACTGTTAACTTTACTAAAACAAGAGTCTTGCGCCCCCCTAAACAAATACATTTCAGTTTGCTTTTCCTTAATATATTAAAATTGCTGAAGATCAGATGTTTACCTGTTTGTTAATTAAAGATGTTTCAAGTTGACTCAGGATGTTGGCAGGAGCAGATGCCTGTAATGATTTCTTTCTTTTTATATGCTTCATCATCTCCCCCTGTAAACAAGAGCAAAATAGTGCCTTTGCATCCTACAGAGCCTTTCATTACAGGATCTTGTGGTATACCAGAAACTTTTATTCACTGTGCACTTGACATTCTTCATTAATATTTTTGAAAAATATAACTTTTTGTTAAGATTTATGTTTTCTTTCCCCACATTTTGTCACTGCAGATCTCAGCACAATGCAAAGCTCAGAAAACCTGGTCCCTTCCCTTCCTTAGGCAGTGGTCAGATTTCTGTCTTATGGGAGAAAATATAATGGAGCTACAGAGCGTCTATGTCTTGAATAACACTTCTCTCTTTAAAAAAGCAAAGGACAAAATCCATTGGCCTAACTAATTACTCTGACAGGCTATTGTGCTGAGGTACCATGTGAAGATTGTATTCCTACCTTTGCTATACATGTTTTGTATATTATATTTTGAAGAATCAATAATTACAGTCTATTTCATTCCATTATGGGTCTACCAATATCAGGCACATAAAGACAGAAATTCACCTGTTCTTTATCCAGGTCACTGTCTTCACTCTCTGAGAATATCATTTCTATCCTCTTCCTCTTGCCTTTTCCAAGGACTTGTATTTTTGTAATTTCATCTGCTCGTAATATCTTTTGCATCATTTCCACCAGCTCTTGGGGGTCATCTGAAGTGATGGGGGAAAAAAAGGCCAAAGCACAGAAAATCAGGTAGCACTTTACAACTAGATTAAAATTTTATCTCAGACAAATGCTCTGGAACTGCGCTCACCACTCATGTATACAACTTTCACCAGGTGCTTTTCTGTCTTTCTTTCTCCCACAGGCCAGTTTACTAGCACATGCTCATTTGGTTTCAGAAGTCTTTCTAGTTCATTGTCATCACTGGGAAGGTCCTGTATCCATGAAGTCTCTCCGATTTGCAGTGAATTATCATTTACAAAATCAAACAGTGTGAATTTTTTCATTGTTAAGTGGTTTGCTTGTCACACAGACACCGCCTGCAGGAAGTCATAGGAAAAATAGCTGTTACCATGTCAGGCCACAGGAATGTTACAAAGAATACTTCAAAAAGCCCCAAACAACCCTCCTATTCCTGGACTTTGGTTATTACCTTGTATGAAAATATCCTGGATAAGGAAGTGAAAACTAGCCAAGCAGCATGTTACATGTCCCCTGAAAGATAGGAGATGGTCTGCTCGATACATGTACATTTGACAGTTGCCTCCAAAACTATGCACAGAAAACAGCTTTCACTCACAAGAGCCCTTGCTTCCGTATTACTACCATGCCTTATGTATCTGTCTGTCTGTCTATCTATCTATATCTATCTCCTGTCCAGAATCTTTATTACTACTACATTTGCCCCAATGGAAGTTTTAAGTTCAGCATCTGCCTAAAAAATACAGGTGTGATAACTTTCCCTAGAATGAGGGAAAGTACTGGCTCTACATGCTATTAAGAGGGATGTATGGCTTCCAGGGCTGTATTAATCGTCTCACAGGCAGCAAGATGTACAATTACAGACACAAAAAAACAACCCAGAGCAACCCAGGACAACTGACTGGGTGAGCTATGACACATTCTGGCAGTGGAAAACTTGACGTAGAAAAGGAAGGACAGACTGAGGACTGGAAGAGAGCTGGGCTACTTCACGAAGAACAACAGCTACAAGGAGAAGCCAGACACAAATACATAGCTAAATCATTTTCTCACATAAAAGAATATTTTTAAAGCAAAGGACCATTTCTGGGCTTTTTTAAGCACTGAAGTTCCACACTGGGAGCAGGCAACAAGTCAGGCTTTGTGCTTTATTTTTCTAATTAAGCTGATAACAGGAGTGTGTGAAATGTAACATACAGTATTAAAATCTACTGGAAATGTAACCAGTTTATTTAAGTCCTTCCACTACAGTCAGAGAAGATATTTTCTACTTTAGAATTATTAAATCAGATAAAACCAATAAATAGGAAATCTGATTTTGTCAAATCTTGGTCGTCTTTCCAACAAACGTACGGTTCGACCTGTCAGTTCATTGAAGTGAAATAATTTTAGAGAGCTGCAAACTCATGAATTCCCAGATGTGACAGTGTGATTTGCGATTTACTTGGCCTCAGTCAGTCAGAAGCAAATCTAGTGTCTCATGCAGAGGCTGTCAAAAAGGTAACTCAGAGCTAGGAAAGGAGAATTACGCAGAGCTATTATGTCAAAGTAAGAAAATCTGGCTGCAGTGCTCTAAGAAGCAATGTCAATTCGTTTGCAGAAGCCCGGCTCACTCCTATGCACCAAGTCTGTGCTATGCCTCAAAAGAGCTGGTTTTTCACACGGGGTGAGCTTGTTAATTTGCGAAAGACAGCTGCGCTCTTGTCAACATGTTTACTGATACAATGAGGCATGTGGCGTAAGAAATGGCCATTAAAAAGCGTATTAAATCATGCTTTTATTCAGAATGTGTTGAGCGTGATAGCAGTACGTTTGTTAAGTACCGCCCTGCTGAAGAAAGGAGACTTCACATTAATTTTCTTTAAGGCAAGTTAGAAAGACCAGGAAACGTCCATCCCATGTAAATTCTGGAGAGAAAGCTGCCTGAATGTCGATGCCTAGCATGAATCACCGGAGGCCTCATTCTGCTGCTGATCCATGCCGAGTGGATCCTCACACCACAGAAAGGGATCATTCATCAATTTAAAACAGCCCATGCATGCAATCACACTGACCATCAGTGGTTTTTTTCCGTCTTTTTCAAACTGCTTTTAAGTGTATACCCCAGTCACCTTAACGTTTCTCATCCAGCACAAAGATGTTAACTTCTACCGCCTGATCAACCCAGGACAAAAATCCCCATCCCTGAGTTCTTCGGTTCTCAACTGAAGTACTTTGAGCTTTCCCCTCCTTAGCCCTTGGCAGTTGCGAGGTACTTCATTACCCTCCTAAAAGTCCACATAAGGTCAGCAGAATTGCAGCAAGGCTAGAACTGCCCATGTGCCAAGATTGATAGCTGGTGGATTGACTTCTCTATTTTTTTAAATGTTTCCCTGTAGTAGGCTAACAGTTTGTATGTTGTCTCTCATTTTGTACTGAGGCAAATATTCTCTGAGCCATGGGACATGCTTGCGGTCTGCGCTTGTACAGGGTTAGCGAGCCAGCCCAGGATTTCCAGGGACGCACTGACGACACAGGCGGTTCACAGCACGGAGGGTAAGTGACAATTCCCCATGGTGCTGGGGCTATTCACACACACACTGTGCCAACCGAGCACAGCGGTAGCAAGTCCAGCAGCTTTTGGAAGGTACCAGCCTTGCGTACGTGTTATACAGCTTAATGAAGTCAATGGACACATGGACTTCTGGAGGTTTGGAACCCACGACAGCAGCCGGGTGCCACTGGTAGACTTTGTGAAGCACGTAGCCAGCAAGATCCCTCTGACAGTCTTTACACCAGACAAGCACCTGGATCCACAAAAATCCATCCTGCTACTCAAAGCTAGGGACAATTTCCACCATGGTCATGGCAAGATTCTGAGCTCAGCAATTTGTCTACATTATCTATAAAGCTCTTTTGAGCTGTCAAAATTTTTGTCTGTGGTGGGAGGGTGTACTAGTAAACAGATAAACTGATTTCACCAAGAGTCTTAACAGCTGCCAAGTTAAAATATAAGCTACACAGGATGTTGAGAGAAATAAGGAATGGATTTCACAAATAGTCATGGGAGGAGGGATGGGGCTGATCCATTCCTTTAGCTCCTGGCAGCTTCCCAAGGCTTGTGCTCGATCCTGTTGCTCCTGCAAGGGACCAAGGCAGGAAAGCAGTTGTGGGACAGCAACACAAACTGGCCAGGTCCCTTTTCCTCTGCTGCGGTTCTGCTGGGCATCAGCTCAACTGCTTGCATTACCGATAAAATGATGAAACCATTACGTTGCCAAATAAAAGGAACAGAATGCAATAGCTGATTGTTAGTATTTTTCTGTGATGGAACTATGGCTTCATCTCCTGCAGCAGACATGAATCAAACTATGTCTTTTCACAGAGTTTATTGCGACAATCCATGGGCCCTGAGGATAATACCTAACTGTCTGATGATGTCATCTCTAGCCAGTGATTAAAGGGAGTGGAAAGGTAGAACAAAATGTCTCTAATGAGGAAAAGGAACAGTAAAATACCTCACTTACTGGAAGAGAAGTCCTGCAGTGTTTTCTCACACTGTTCTCCCACTGGAGTCAATGTGAACCTTGTCTGAGTTAGGACTGCTGCAGATGCCTCTTTCTAAAATGATTTATTTGCCAAAACAGATTAAAGGAAAAATATACTGTCTCATCAGGGAAAAAAACCCAAAACATATCTTGGGGAGTGGGATTAATCTTACCAAGCTTTTACTGCCTTAAAAGTGAGAGGTTGTCTAGCCATGTTTGGCTCAGTCACCACAGAGAAGGTGATTCATCTCACCCTAAGACACGCATCTAAAAGAAAGCGGATGACTTACTGTCTGGGAGAGCCTATTTCTCTTTACTGACTATTCAGTGACCATACAGGGGTAGGTATATCTCCTTATAGAAGCTGGCTTGGTCCAACCCATTGCACATTAGCTTTTTCTATTTTGGAAGCCATAGGATAAGGTTCCAATAGACCTTCTGCTGTAGGGAGCCAAGAGGATAGAGTATGAACTCTCTTAAAGTGTATCTGGTTCTCTGTTTTAAATCTTTCTTACACAGTTCTGCAAGTCATCAAGTAAGATTTATGACACTGAGTGCTTTGTTCAGTGGTTTAATTGGAAGATATATAATCGTTCACAGACATTACCCTGTGTGCAGCTACTAACCACAGAGACAGAATTATATGACCTTTGAAAGCCACTTATGTTTTGCAAGTTACTTAATTCTGCTATATTCTCAATTTGAAAACACTAGCTACTGATTTGAGAAGTACTAAAATGAAAATTTATGATTTATCAATGTTCTAAGACACAAATTTGTCTTTACTTTTTCTAAAAGCAGGTAATTTGTAGAAGGGGGAAAAAAAGGGAGCCATTTAATTTTAAAGCGCCGCAGAGGAAACGTTAATTGAATTTTTAATTTTTTACAAACATGTTAACGCCTCACATTCTGCACAGATGCTACAAATTTGCACACAGAATATTGTTACTAAGCAACCCAAAAAGCCAGAACAAAAAAAACCCTAAACCAAAACACAAAAGTCATTTAAAGACATATCTCACCCTTTGACTGACATAGTCTGTTCCATTCAGCTGGAGAGCTGGCAGATGGCACGCTGAGATCATTATTTCTCTTTCAGTAGATGCAGTGTAGAATATTACAAATTTACAACATGGGATTGTAGGCCCACTCAATGGGTCTGACACTGCCGCAGCTTAAAATAGGGCTTTGCCACTGATTTCAGCAAAACAGGAAATTGCACCATAACCATGCAACACAGATCCATAATAAAGCACTAACATTTTATGTTGTCTAGCCTCTAAATTCAGCCTTCAGTAATCCCAGTTTTCCTTGGAAAAAAACCCCACCTTTACTGAGCTAGAAATTAATCTATCTCACTCAAACTATTTATTTCCAGTTCAGCATAATGAGTGGTGGCCACAGATTTGGTTTGTGTTACTTTGACTATAGCATTGTAACTTGTCAGGACGTTAAATACAATGTTGGTGAAAAACTCTTGGGCTACAATGAAGTCTCAAAATTCCCAGTTCACCGTAGCAGATTTATGATGGAAAACATGACCATATTTAAATATGTTACATGCCCTGTTGTGGGTTCTAATCTTATTCCCCGGAAACCAGTGTAAGATTTACTAATGATTTCAGTGGAATTAGGCACTGTCAGAAGAATGCAGATGTGTTGTTACTGCTCAAAAGATTTACAGTGTGATACCTTAGTCATTTTATGGGAAAATATGACTTAAAAGCACGAATCTGCTGCTCTCAGCTGAGAAATAGAGAGTACAGATTTTCCAGAATCATCAGTATCATCGTGTTCCAAATTAGCTTGAAATCTGGGGGAGCATCTAACAGCACATTACTGCAACTTTCAAGACTATAAATGCACAGAAACGGTCCCATCTGTCTTCCACAGGAAGAATAAAACTACGTGATTTTTGTTACCAATATGCAACAGCTCACTTTCTGACTGTAGATCGCTATCATGGTGTGCCTCGTTATGAAATACTCTGAGATACTTTTCTAAGAAGTGATGCTATTCATGGTAAAGCAACACCTTCTGGCCTTATTTACAGAGATCGTCTTGTTGACTTCAATGCCTCAGCACCATTTACAATCCACAGGATTATATGCAGAATTTGGCCCACATCTTGTCCCACACACTAAAATCTGTTTAAGTGGCCCAAGGAATTCATGAAGCCATTATTATTTTTCACAGTAGTGCCCTCCATGCTGCGAGTTTTAGCAATCTGTAAGTTCTTTTTACAGAACTTAAGAACTTACAGAACTTAGGAACTTTATAGAACTTAACATTAAGACCTAAATATGCCAAAGGCCTTTGTAGGACTGTGGCTTAAATCAAAAGCTTGAAGAAGTTTATTGGAAAAGCTCTGATTTTTGCATCAAACCATTAATTTTATTTTAATACTGAGTGACAGGAAAGGATGAATAATGAATTTATTAAGCAGGTATATTTAGTATGTCTAGTAGTACTAAACCTTTGCTCTAACTAATACTTTATTCAACTAACAGTGAAATGTGGCGTTCGTTTTAATAAATTTCAAGATAGTGACCTGGCATCATTATTGGGCTTTCAGGGCAGGATTTAGTTTCAGATTAAGACGCTTACATTTAGGTGTCGCTGGTGCGCCAGGTACCTAAGTTATCACTGTAATCACGGGAAATCTAGGCATCAATTTGGCTTCCTAAACATAGGTGTCTAGTGCCAGTGTCCTCTGGTATTCTGCTTGGCCTTCAGCTGTCACTCCAGAAGTGCAAATCTCCCCACAGGTCTTTTATTATGACTGCTGTCCCTTTGGAGATGTCTCAGCCTTGAGCAACTCCAACAGTCACAGGAGTCAAGGCCCTCCTGAACACAATGAAAGCTCCCTGGAGAGCAATTCAGCTTATTTCAAATGCGCTAGGGCTTGATTCTGCTGCCTAAAAATAAATGCATGGCGCAATCTTAGATGCTGTAAATTATTACGCCTGGCCTCCAACTGCCTCTTGTGATGGGCACGTATCTCACATAGGGCTGAGACACTCTTCCAGGCTCATGAGAGTGGTTACTAACTCCAGGCACCTCAAATGGCACTACACACATAAATTTAGGGAACCTAATTGTTCTCTGGGCCCCAATGATTGAACCAGGTTTAAATAGGAGCTTAGATACTTCACATACCACATACAATATCTGTATACATTTATCTGTATTTTAATCCCACACTCCGTGTAAGATCCCCATAAACATAACAAGATGTCAAATAACAAGATGGGGGAAGTTATCTTAATTCTACATCACAGATTAGTAGTTTTATTAAATAGCTATTTCACAGATGACAGATGGAAAACTAATACCCACTTTGATTTGCTTATTTGCAAATGCCACGCTCAGCAGAAAGTATTAATATACAGACCAACAAAAATCAGTGTGTTTATTGAACTGGATGAGATACCTAAGTGACAGGAATTTGAACAGTCACATGAAAGCTCTTTCCATGCAGATTAATATATCCAAACTCTTAAAAGCAGTAAGTAGTCTGGGAGGAGAAACAAGTCAGCATGGCTCTCTAGAAGTCTAACACTTAGCTGTACTCATTCTGATCTGGCTTGGGTAATTCAACACAACACATCTTAACAGATCTCAAATTATAAAGGTTAAAGACGAGCAATGTATTCACTTGTTTTGTCTAAAAATGTTTATGGGAAGGCAACATCATTAGGGAAAGTTTGACCACATGCAAATCTGTGCTGAGGTGCAAAAACTGTGCACTTGCTCTGTGTAAAAGCCCAAGCAGTCACATACCTTTTTCCTAAAAGGCTGAAAAAATATCAGACACACTTCCCATATGCAACTAATGTACTTTCAAATTGGACTTGTTCAAACAAACCCACCAATAACCTGATGTGAGAGTTTATAAGAGGAGGCATCTTACTCTTTTTATAAGGTGGCATAAGCTATCTTAAAGCTTTCGATAAGCTGCGCTGCCCCAAAGCTGTAGAATCGGTGACATTCCCCCTTCAACTCTAAAGAGCAGAGCAGTGACATACCAGCTAGGAAATTCCAGACTTGAGCTCTGGTCAGTATTTAATAATCTAGCGGCATCTTAACTATCTCCACTTTATATGTCTTTACTGGCTGTCATAGGTGAGTGATGACAGATTAGAAGTCATGCCTGGTTAACACTCAAAGTGTCTGCTCTTTTACTTCAAAGCTCTTCTGCAACTGCTCTCGTTTTGCGGCAGGTTGGTTGGAGGGAATGAACTTGATGATCTCCAGTTAAAAAAACACACAACACATTATTATTAAAGGTTACAAGCTAGAACAAGAGACATACACGTTGTCCTCTTACTCCAGGGAATATTACTGCAACTAAGAGTAGTTCTGCGTGCACTTAGGAGAACTGACAGAATGGCATCTTCCCTGCAAGGGTAACAACTTCAAACCTTATTAGAGCTATTTTTTTTTCCATCCTGTAAAATTAAATGTCTTTTCAGTGTATGAAGTTCAACATAACTTTATGAATTAAGACAAGAGCTGAACGACCAGTGTCATACATTGGTCTGAAACAATCCTTAAGCAACTTCCAGTTATATACATAAAATACTAATGAAGTGCAATTCCCTCTGGGATGCAAGGCCACGTTCAGATTGACAACTGCTACATTAAACATTGCCAAAAATGAATGCAGAGCAAATTTCAACCAAGGGCAAAGGGGCATATCACTGCTGTAATAAAAAAAAAAAAGCCATAGGAGCTTTAGCAGTCTATTTCAATCTAGGCTCAAGATCAGCCTCTCTGTCTGCAAAGTCAATTTATGCCTACAGAATTCCTGCCAGCATTTTTCCAGCAACACTGAGCCGTGAGTGCACAACTGCACGGCTCATACCCCTTCAATTTACATTCAGTCTAATAAACTGAGGGAATCAAAACATGCAAGCTGTGTGCGTTGATGAACTTGCAAAACAAGGACAATATAAAGCAGGCAGAATTTGGTTTTATGTGGTCACCTAAGACACCTGCAGATGTTAAAATGTTCCAGTCCTGGAGGGGTCTGGTCTGCAGCACTGGGATCACACAGTTTGGTCTTGGGTAAATCAAACAACCTTTACAGTTTAGCTTCTCTGAAGGATCTGAAATAATAATACATATTTACCTAATTTCAAGGATATTGTGAGAATTAACTGACGCTAGTGTGCCTTCCAAAGATACAAAGCACTGTATGGAGCGAACAATTTAACAAGTTTTGCAGAACAAGGATTTGCAATAACCTTGCTGAATTTAGAACCTATAATTTCACATGACAGATTTTTTTTGAAATGTGATGCCTATATCAAGCTGGAAATGGTTATTCTTTCAGCTGAAGAATGTATTTTATAAGGTTTAATCATCTTCCAGAAACTCCCGCCACATCATCTCATACATCAGGCTTCAGCTGCTAGAAAGCACACTGAGGAGAGCATGTAACCCATGAAGTAGAATATTGAGGGGGAAAGTAAATTATTTAATTGAATGAAGTTGATAATACTCTGATACTATGACATTTTCTGTATTTACTTTGCTTGCTTTTTTGTTTTTTGCTGTATTTACTTTGGTTCCTCTTTGATTAGAAGAAAAACCCAAATGTTTTGTTAAGAAGTATTAGATGATTAGAAAACCCTTCTAACCAGTTAAGTAGTCATTTAAGCAGAATATTTTACTTAATTATAACTAATTAGTAAAACCACAGTCCTTAAAGCATACCTACATACCAGCGAAAGGAAATGATCTTACCCTTTCACTTACTCAGCAACTCTTCTGAAACCATATCATGTATCATCTCCTGTTCCTATGTCCACATCACCAGATCTAGCATGTGACCTTTTTCTTTCGGCTCACTGATACAGGGAGTCTTACAATTGCAAAATGAGGTCCACAAGGCCTGAATCTGTAGGAGCAGAGAGGTGCCTTCTCAGAGTTATTGGGTGTCCTTGAATCCCACAGCTCACATTGCGGGAGGTCATCAGACATAGTTTCTCTACTCAAAACACCATCATATTTTCTTGTTGCAATTTTTTTTTCCTCCTTTCAGCCTAACCCATGGTACTCAGCTAGGATTTCTAGTTTCTTTTAAAAAGAGTTGCTGAACCTCACATAAATTATCAAGGACTATGCACTAGTCCATAGACTGTGCTGCAATTCTGCATATGGGGCGAGAGTAAGGGAAGAAAGTGTCTCTGCCTTTAGCCTTACTGGGCAAGACTGCTAAGTCAGAACAGGTTATCATGAGAGACTGGCTGAAAGAGTATTTTAGGTCAATACTGCCTTGTCTCCCTACAAGAAGGTGGCTGCTGCTGCTACAACACATTCCCTGCTCAACTTTCCATTAAACTGCAGAAGTTTGACATAATTTCCGTGCTGTTCCCCTCCCTCGCACAGCTTGGGAAAATAGGTAAGCAACTGCATTCAGGGGTGACTGCAGCCAGAGGAACATCCTCCCTTCCTGTCCTGACCCTTTCCGCTGCAGACGTTTGCTAGTCACCTCTTTTCTGAGGAATCTCTGAAGAAGAACTCTCCTTTTTCATCCCTCTGCCCAAGTACTTACCACCACCTCCTCCCCCAGCATTGCTCAAATAAAAGGCTGCTTCCAAGCCTCCTGCCGAAAACTTCAGCTACGCCCCTGACTTTGTGGCTGCTGTGTTGATCCCCATCAAAACAAGCATCTGCAGGGCACTACCTCGCTCCTTCTCACATCTCTGCAAAAGTGCGGACAAAAATCACATGTAGTCTGAATTGGCAGCAGTACCCCTTATTTATTTCAGGGTCGAAGGCTGCCTTCTTAGCTTATAAAACCCTTCTGGGCTTGCTTTAACCTCTCAACAACTTAGATCTCTTTTCTGACCGGCCTTGCTGTTCCACACACCCTTGTCACAGTCTCAAGACTCTGTTACCTTCTTTTGCTTCCTCTTCTCTGAAATAGCTCCACCTCTGGGATTCTCCTTCTGAGGTCAAATCTCAGCTGAAAGGTTTTGTTTTAACCTTCTCTCTTCATTCCTTTTCTCTTCTCTGTTTATCATCCTTAAGATTTATGAAAAGTTCCCTGAAAAACATTCTGTAAAGAAGCGTAGATTAAAAATGCTATACATATAAAACTTCTTTTAATTTCTCTTTATTACTATTTGAGGAAAAAAAAATATTTACTCACATATAGTTTGCTTATTTTTAATGTGAAATAACTTCAGCAACTTAAACGATATTTACCATGGAAGTAATATTTTAACCACACTACCAAACCCCACGGTATTTAACAAAGGCAGAGCAGTAATGAATATAAAGCAAGCCATAGCAGTTTGGTATACGTGTGAGACAGTTGACTCAGAAGCCTGGAGCAGTAGCTCTCTGAAAAATCATGCATGTCAGCATTTCTTGTACTAAACTGTACTCTCTCTTGCACTTAAAAAAAAAAAAAAGCAGTTGACATGACATTTATTATAGCCTTTTGGCAAAATATTATCCTCGAGACAGCAATGAGCTCTAAGTCTTAGAAGGGAAAAGCTATAAACCTTAAACTAACAAGCTAACGTTAGAGATTTGTCTGTCAAATCTTTTTTACGCACTGCTACCTGAGAACAACGTGAAAATAACCGTTCCCTCTCAGTACTCTGCAATTTACCGTGCAGTCACCGCCATGCTATGTTTCCTCTACCATCCCATTCTGAAAAAATAAATCAGTGCCGAGCGAAAGGTGTCAAAAAGTTTCCTGCTCCTGCAATATACTGCAGTGAAGCACTGCAGCAGGGCAGCATGCTGCCGGGAGGCTCACAGCGATTTGCTTCATCTCACAGTGAGGTAACACGAACCATTTGAATAATCTCCAGGTAATCTGCATTAAAACCATTTTACTGCAGTGTACTGCGGTATTAAGAAAGATTTCAATATCGCACCACGTGATGCAACACAACCTTATAGCATTTGTCAGTTCCCAGGCAGCGAGGGAAAGCTTTAAATCAAAGGCTGCAGCATAGCAACTCCCCATTTTACAAAGTAATATGTCAGACTATTTTGGCTCACTATGTTTGGCATATGGTGTGAAATGATACAAAATTCCCCGAATAAAATATTTTAGACCTAAAAGCCAAAACTTTTTTTTCTTCTTCCTTATCCCCCCAACCTGGTATCAAGAGGATCTTTCAATGAATATGGATTTCCCCTAACATTACGGGTACAGTAAAGTATTACAACATTATTATCTCAGCAATAAATGAATTTTAGTATTCTAGAGGTCATTTTCCGTGTTCCTATTTAAGCTGCCACAGCTATGTTTCACTCTCTGTTCTTCCAGCTCGCATGTTTTGTAGTGTGATTTCAATTTGCACATACGTTTTTCTATATAGCTTTATGGCAGTCACGGAAAGCAGCAGCACTTCAACGCTGCTCCAGCGTTTACAGAGATTTTCATTATTTCTATAAAGTTTCAGAAACGTTCCCCTCATTTATGTCCTCACATCAAAGGCGCATGAAAAGAGCATGAATGTCGTCACCGATTAACCCTAACTTTTCCTCTAGGCAAACGCAATATCGCAAAATAGTATCCGGGTGTATTTTCAGCGTGTGATTTTTTTTTTTTTTTTTTTTTTTTTAGTGTGTTCAGCAGTACGAGAGAGTTGAAAACTTGCATTTTCAAAGACCTCTCGGAGGTATGGGCCATCGTCAAGGTGACAGCTGCGGAGGCAGTGACGACTACAGAGCGAAACCCTGGCTATCAGCTGCAGTTGCAACCCGCACGTGCCAGGATTTTTACGTGCTACATGCGACGCCATCAGCCCCGTCAGGGCGGCAAACCACAGGCCCAAGGGTCGGGGGGTGACACGGC
>NW_010515772.1:0-9922 GCF_000687285.1 Phaethon lepturus
AGCGGGCCTTGGACGCGCAGTCTGAGGGGAAAAATAAAACAAGAAAAGCTTAAAGTCACGTTCAAGAGAGGGTCCCTCTGCGCCTTCCCCTTCTAAGCCTGGCTTGGCTCCACCGGTTACTCCAGTGCTTTGCAGGACTGCGGGCCCCTGGTGCTACAGCACGAAGAGCCTACAGCTGCTTCTCTGGCGTGTGGTAGCAACCTGCTGGTGTGCGTATGTAAAAGCACATCTCGTGGACACACAGCAGGGCCCTTGGACCCGAGCCCTCTGCCAAGGGCAGCAGGCTTTGCCTGAGCGGCTAAGGGGCAGTGGTGAGGGCGAGGAGGGCGTTACACGAGGACTGGCCACCGCCCCTGCGGATGCAGGAAGAAAAGCTTCAAGGGAAGCCTGTGAAGACAAGTTGGGGAAATGAAGCTCGTAAGTCAATCAAGTGCACCAAATTGGGGGCAAAAAGAGGTTTATGATAATTTTTGCCATCGTGTTGGCCATTCAGTATTCCCCTAGGGGTGTAACCACTTTTTTCTCACATGATTAACTTGCTATCACTACTCATTCCTCTTTGGGGAACGGCCTTGCTATCACATAGAATCACAGAATCATTAAGGTTGGAAAAGACCTTTAAGATCATCAAGTCCAACCATCAACCCAACACCACCACACTCATTAAACCATGTCCTGAAGCACCACATCCACATGTTTTTTGAACACTTCCAGTGATGGTGACTCCACCACCTCCCTGGGCAGCCTGTTCCAATGCTTGGCCACTCTCTCAGTAAAGAAACTTTTCCTAATATCTAGTCTAAGCCTCCCCTGGTGCAATTTGAGGCCATTTCCTCTTGTCCTATCAAGCAGTAATTTGTTTTTTTGTCTTCTGGTCAGTTGTTTCTCCTTCACAATAATAGAAGGGGGTTTGTGCGCAAAAAGTTATGTGCTGATTATATTAGCTGGTCAAATGAAACACACCATCCCTATCAAATCTTGTCCTACATATACAGAGATGCTTGCATTGGATTGCTGCCTTTTGGTTTCTGATTTCATTACCGATCTATGCTTGCAAGTTCTCAGCACCTCAAAGGTATCTTCTACAAGAAGTGACAGTCTCACGCATGGTTTTGTCAAGGCCTTTAAAATCACTGAAATCCTGTCCAAGTGATAAAACCGTGCATGTGCAATGTCCTGATAAATGACCCTGGAGTTTATGGATGACTGCAGGTGTCTTCCACAGATACTTTGATTGGATCCGGGACCCTGCCCCTTCTCACCAAAATGCCTTCAATTTGTATCTACATGCCTAACATGACTAACTCCATATTTTTATCTGTGAAGCTGGAGTGCTTACACCTGCCATGTAAAATGGCAGCAAAAAAAAAAAAAGAAAAGCAACAGTAATGGACTTTCAGTCCTCCATTTTGGAGCTTTGGGGAGAAGGTGGTTGGGAGGAGGCATGGGCTTGTCTGCAAAAGCAATACTTGAATCAAGCTGCCAGTGTGCGTAAATTAAGAACACTCTTTTGTGTCTCTGGCATGCTACTTTCCTGCTAGTGCCTTCATCTGTTGCAGTTTGTCAGTGAAAGGCAGTTGTCTCCTTGATCAGTGTTTGGGAAGTGGATAACTTGAAGTAGCGTGTTGCTGTAGTAAACAGTATGTGGCTTTATTGATTTATTGACTTACCAGTCCCAGGAACTTACAATTAGTTCTTCCAGTAAAAGCTGAAAAAATAGGCAGTACAGAAAGCTGCAGGCAATGATGGACGGCTTGCTGACCACTTCTGTTCTCTGCATGGAGCTGCAATCAGAGAAGTATTGTGTTAGCAAAGTCTTGTATCCAGTCAGGTTGTGAGGGTCCCATACATCTTATTGTATGTGAAGGACCAGAGAAGATCCAGGTTTCCAAATACAAGGTTGAGATACCTAGCTAGACTACTAGTAATCCATCCATTGATTTTAACCTCACCTCCAAGTACATTCTGGTTTTTGTTATCACATTTCTAGAGATTATTGCTTGACTGCTAGAAACCTTTTGTTACAGTCTTAGAATTTTACAACCAGTAACAGAATTGTTGTTCCTTAGTTTACTTCCTTGGGTTTGGTGGAAGATAAAATGGCTTGTTCACTGTTAAAACATCTTAGTCAATATATTCATATTTTGTTCTACATTCTCACATCTCCAGCCCTTTGGAAATTAATTCAAGCTAACCTCAACACTGAGCAATTTTAAGAAATACAGTTATAATTGTATTTCACTCTCATTTTATCACTGAATGCTTTTTTGCTGATTCTAAACAGATATGCCCATAAGGCTGAAATATTAGTAAAGGGAATATGAAAAATGAGAGAGCAATTAGGCAGGAATTAGAAGAAAGCACACAGGAAATGAGTGGAGCAAAAAGAATGCCTGTGAGCATGCTGATCACTCAGCCACCCTTGCAATGCTAACTTGCCCTTCAGTATTTTGGTTATTTTGGGGTTTTATTTCGAGTTCTTTTTAGGCTTTGATTCTGTGGAGAGCACATTTGCAGGAATTCTTTATTGTTTTCCTAACTCTAACTTTACAACTTTATTTGTGATAAATCCTATTTTTTGACTGCTTAACTGTGCAACCATAGCATTTGTGAGGTGTTTGTATACCCTTGTCAAAGTGGGCGAGTATACATTGATACACCATGACAAGCAGTTCAAAGAATGCAAGCACTTGCCTGAGAGGTAAGATGGGAGAGGAAAAGGTAGTATTTTAGTATGGTATGAAACAAAGATGCCTTAACCACTTTTGGTTTAGAATATAAAGCATTTTATAAGAGACATAATAACTTTAAAGTTATTAAGAATTATCTAAGTTAAATTGCTGCTTTTTCGTGTTAACTTTTAAAAAACAAAAGCAAATAAAACCAGTTTGTTTTAAAATACATATATTTATATCATAGGATGGAGGTGCATGGGCTTTATATTTTGTTATTTGTCCACCAGATGTTGCTATAGGCACAAAAATAAATGCAGATTAAGAAATTCGAAAAAAATGTGTAGTTTTATTTTCATTACAGATCACCCTTACATATCCTGATCTTGGAAGGAATTACACACATGCTTACATTTTTGCATTGGGAATAGTCCCAGTGAGTTCAATTAAGCAACTCATTCAGTGTAAATTTAAGCATGCTTATAAGCTTTCTTAGGATGTTGCTATATCAATTATGTTTGCTATTTTCGTTATTTGCTGTTCTGTTTCCCCCATTATGAAGAGAAAGAGGGAAAGACAGAAGGAGAGAGACCATAAATTTCTAATTTTGAAATAAACGTAGATTTTTTCAGGCTCCCATAATGTAAAATGTATCTTTGCGTTAATGAATATAATTTTATTTAAAATTCAGATAGTTTAGGTTTCTTCTTTAATTTAGTGACTCCAGCAACAAACAGGCATCACTACAGTGTATACTGCAGACAGTAAAACCTTTTCCCGCAGGGCAAAGCAATGCCATCAATCAGAACACTGTGTCTAAAATGGTACCACTTTAGAAAAGCTATTTAAACTCCAATTTGCTAGTTAGTATTTTTGAAATTAAAACACTTCCAAAATGTGCTGGCTGTGATTGTTTAAAAAAAATAACAGTTCATTTTCTTTATGGCAATGGAAATAAATGGAGCCTTTGTGTTTGCAAATGTAGAAAACAAATCACTTTTTTAATGACTGGATTTTCCTGCCAGCTTGGAATTTGCCGCATGTGCATTTTATTTTGAATGCCTAAAGAGTGAAAGCATTTGCTGTCTCTCATGCAGATGGGGCAGATTGGCTGAGGTGTCATTTGCAAAATGTGCACTTTCATCATTCAAGTTTGAAGGGGATCATTACAAACAACATTTCCTATAGACATTCAGGATTGATGAAAGTGGAGGGCGGCTGAGACTGAGTGTCCGTGGGTATAGCCTAGTGTCATAAGAGCCTGGACCAAAACCTGGGTGCTTTGGAGTTTTCTTCTGTCTTGTTTGTTTATGTTAGGAAATATAAAAATACCTTCCCAAACCAGGGCAACTTGAATTGGCTCTCTTGATAGCAGAGTTGACAGATAGTTATATGCTTTTTTTTTTGCTTTCATTTATAAGTATGGGGCCCTTGTGAAATATCTAAGCTGCTGACAGATGTAACAGCCAAGATTGATACAGTTTTGTTTACTCATTTACAGAAGGAGTGAAATCTGATGTAAGTTAGAACCAGAACAACTATATTTTAATTTTTCCCCAGTGGGACAAAGTACATACACTGGAGTGTTGTGGTAGTTTCTCATAATGTTCAGCAGCAGTTGTGCGAAAATGTTGAAGCATCCCCAGTCCATGATGGTGCAAACCATAGTGACATGACAGATGTAAATAAAAAGCTAATTTGCTTCTTGGCATTTTTAATACTGCATGCTGAAAATGCTTTTATTATAACATCTAAATTTTAAATATGGCCTAAAATAACCTTTTCTAAAACCTAAAATGTTAGTGTTAGATGTTTAGCACAGGTAAGTAAATATTCTCCAAATGCCATTTCTACCACTCAGCTTATGGTATAGTAGTTAAGAGTATTTGGAAAATAGGAAAAGTTTCTCAGCCTGTTATGGGCAGGATGGAGTCCCAGCTCAGGCATCCCCAGTCCTCAGCATCCCTGGTTCAGAGAGCCTGATCACTCCCTCACTTTCCTCTGCTGTCACTCTGTAAAGTTTTGTGGCTAAGTTTTTGTAGCGGGCCAGACCTCTCAATATCTGCTTCTCCAGACATAGACACCATGCTCTACAATTTGGTAATGGGGGACAGAGCACTCGCCAAAATCCTTTTCTGCTGGACACTGAGGGAATGAAAAAGAGAAATGAAAAGGCAACTGTGAATGTACAGTGGTCTCATGCAGATGCCACCTCTGTATGGTGTTTACTTGGGCTCCAGCCTTCTGGTTCCAGTTTGTCATCCCAAATGCCTTTTCATGTGTACTTCTTCAAATTCTGTTATTCTTTTCCACTAATTGCTCCAATTTTTATCCTGATGTACTGAGGAAATTTTTTGTATGTCTATGAACACGTTTGTCTCTCTGCCTATTGGTCTAGTTTCTTTAGTTTCTTTATCAATATTTTTTTAACTGGACAGTTTTGTTCCAATTTAACAGACAGGTGGAGGTCACAATAGTTGAACTCTGGTGACTTTTGAAACTGTTGTTAGGAAAGCAGGAAAAAGACCTATAACTTCCCTGATGGAGGGAAGTGTTGCAATATGAACAGCCATCTTACTAGAGATGGGAGAGAACCCTTACGCAGAAGGGAGTCTGTGAGGAAAAACTCCTAGTAAATCATAGGACACTAATGAGTGAAAAATCAAACTCCATTAATTCCAATGCTTAAGAAGCAACCTATTGCTATATACTGTAATTTCATTTTTTATGGGATGGAAATTTGATTCTGTAAGTTGAGTGTATTTGATGTTTTTTGACGTTTCCTGACAAATCACTAGTGTGTTTGATGCAAATGTAGTTGAAAACCTCTTCCCTTATTCACTAGTCCAGCATAGCAAATGCGGACTCAACTATAAATTAAACACAACAGGATTTTTGTGGCAAGTTACTGACTTTTTGTTATGTATTCATATGCAGACTTTTCCCTCTGTAGGACACACTTTTTTTCTTGTCTCCAGTGAGCCTTGTGTCCCTTGTTATATGTGGTTGAGTTTGTTTATCTCATTAGGATCCCCCACAGGATCCATGGGGAAAGATGTGCCATTTCATGTATATGTGTTACTGTTGCAGTTGTTCATTGTCAGCCCATAATCAAGTTTAATTTAAATACAGTTTCTAACTAGTGCTTTTTTAAAAAATTGGTTCAAAAAGGGTTTCTTCCTTTTTGTATTTCTTCCCTGACTTAGTAAGAAATAAACAGGTGGTTTTGCATGGTCTAGGAAGGGTGCACTCGCCTTCACACCATTCCTTCTGAGAAAGGGCTTACCAAGGGTAAGCAACTCCACCAGCCACAAGAATATGTGACTTCCCTTTGGGCTGTATATTTTTCTTACTCCATGTCCTCTGAGACTACTTGGGTGTCCTTTGTAATTTCAATGGAGATATGAATTGGCAGGACTTAAAAAGAGAATGAATCCGTGGCAGGGTGTTCATTTTCAGTGCTGCTGCCCTCCTGGCCATAAAACTATATGCTTTTTCTTTGTAAATTATGTTTCCTCTCCCCCAGGATTGTCATATAATTTCTTTCTGCATTTTTTTTTCCTAAGAGGGCTGGAGCATTTACCACTACGATTGTTTTCATTGCCCATTTGAATTTGAAGAGATATTCTAAGTGATTTTCCTGTCTTATCTTCCATAGCTCCTGATTCTGTGTAATTTGTCCTGAATGCAGATGCTCTTCCACAAAAAGGCAATTTTTACTAATGCAGTGGCAGTGAATGTCCTGTAAAAGATGACTTTGTATGGACTTAGCAATTGTGGAGGTGGAAGGGAAACGTGTGGACTATTGCATATAGAATAGGTATAGTCTAGGCAAAGATAGAAAAAGCTTTGTGTGCTGGAGGGAATTCTGAGCTGTTCATTTTCCCTGTCCACTCGCTTCCTTGTAAATTTGTAAACTGTAAGTGATGGTGGTTCCACTTGTGTGTGTGAGGTGTCCCTTCTTGGGCCAAATATGAGAGAGACATGAGTACACTTAACTCCTGCTCATTTGTGAGGGCCTGATTCAGATTGTCCTACTTGTTTTTTCATGCAGAGAGCCTCCAAGTGATGACAATGTTTATTAGATTTTGAGGCAGTTAAAGAGATGAAAGGCAAATGTAGAACTTCCTGATCTTCACCTTAATCATGACTATCATCAGTATCTCGTTGTACTTTTGTTTTTAATATTGCCCATCACATATCTAGTAAGTCTGGTTTGCCCAGCTTTTTGTGTTATGCTTTCTAAAAGCAGCACAAGCAGAACAAAACAGGTTCTGAGTTTGCAGTCATTCCCTCCTTGACATTAGGAAATAAAGTTTCTAACTCATAGCACAGTATGTGGAAACTGTTTTGAAATATGGCAGCCAGAGATGGCAGCATTCACCATCCTAATGCAGCTTGGCTTTTTTTTTTAAATCTTGAGTAACTTGAATGAATGAATGATGTCAAATTTTTAGCTTCCTCTGAAAAAATACAACACAATCCAGAATTCCTGTCCCTCATGGTTAGAGAGTCATAAAACCTGATTGTAAGGGTTTAAAATTTTGAAAGGCAGAACAAAAGACGACCACATCTATTGTTTCTTAAAATACTGCTTTTAAAGCCATTGTTGTGAGTTTTTTAGCCTAATGATTGTTGAGTGCTTTGAGTTGGCAACATCTGTTGGCTTGTGTCCTGTCACAGCAGGTAAGTGAGTGGGAGTTGAAACTGCTGATCTTCCCATATTCTGATCCTGAGAGAAAAGGAGAGGGAACATTTCAGTATGCATCACTTGCTTTCAGGCTGTTTTCCCCACAACATACCCTCAATGTACATCAGTGCTTTTCTTACAGTCTATGTGCAGCATTGAAATATTTTTTCCCAATTAAGCTTTATTTTGCTGAAGGGGTCTCTCCTGCTCCTGAAAATCCCAAATCTAATTTGCCAAAGATAAAAATAGTCTTTTTGCTGTCACAGCTTCATGAAACTATATTGTGACAAGGCACGATCTTGTTTAGATCTTAAAAGGTGAAGTCTGTGAGACTGGCTAAGGTGTTTCAGTGTATCAGAGTACTGTCTGTCTGGAGTGGAGTCCTAGGGAATAATCCAGGCAGAGTTTCTGGCATGTGCAATACATGGAGTGTAATTTATACAATTGACTTCTTAATGGAGCACTGAGCCATATCTGTACTGTTCTTTGGCCTGTTTGGGGAGTGTGAGGATCTGCTGTAACTGGTCCAGAACACTAGAACTGAAATTCTCCCAGACCTGCTTCAGGTGTTCGGTCCTGAGGTGGGTAGGAATCAGTCTCAGATCTGGTTACTTTGGGCTCCAGGGGAGTAATTCAGCTCAGGTTTCATCCCTGCCTGAGGTGTCCAGAATTGCCGTATCTAGGAGGTACAGAATGTCTAGCTCTGCCAGATCCATGAACAGGACATGTATTTTTCTCCAGTATCCAGTGGAACGCCACAAACAGCCTAGTTAAAAGAAATACCATACTGCCAGAGCCTCAGCAGTAGCAGTGCGCAATCTATGGATCTATGGTCAGGTATATAGGCTATGCGCACCATAGCCATTCATCTCATTTTTCCCTGGAGACAGGAAGATTCCCTTTGTTTTGAGCAAGGCAAACAGTCTGTTCCAGCGGGTACAGAGGCCCCCTCACCCAGGGACAGGATGCGAGAGGATGACGATTGCAGCTAGCTGAACTGAGAGTGAAAAAAGAAAAGAACAATGATTCATTTATTCCGCCCCCCCCACCAATGGCATGAAATTCAGGGAGAACGGTCATGTTGTTTAAGTAGAGCAGGTTTTTTTAGTGTAAAAATAATGTTGCTAGTCTTGTGGTGTGAGGCAAGAAGTGAGCCCTGCAAGCCAGACTGCTCTTAACAGTCCTTCAGTGCTCCTCTGCTGTGCTGGGACATTAAAAAGAAGAGAGGATGTTTATGGTCAGGTCAGGCTTCTTCTCAGGGGCTGATGGAGTGTGTAAAGGACTGCCCTTCTTGGTAGCAGTGTATAACAGTTGAGGTTCACAACCACATAATATTTTCAAATATTGTTTGAAACCCTGGTCACGGTAGTTTACTGCAACAGTCTGGAAAGCTTCAGCATCAGTTCAGACTTACTGTACTCCTATGTCATGCTTGGGTTATGCCTGAGACAGATGACTCACAGGAAGAGAACAAACATAAACACTGACCATGTTGTGACCTGACATGCTAAAGGCAATGAGTAACAAAAGCACCTTATGGAATCAACATGAGCCCAAGGCAACAGAGTTATTAAAAAGCGAGGGTTTGTAGCAGCTTACCCATACCCATGCCTGCATTTGGTGGAGCATTTGCCCACCAAATGACAGTGACAACTCTAAAAAGGGAAGAATGGAAAGAGAGCTGTCAGGCTCCTGCATGCTGTGTGAAACCCCCTTCCTTGCTTTATCTAGCAACTATCTCACCTGAAGGGGCCACACCTTTTCTCCCTCTGCTTCTCAGGGTGTGGAGGCCGATAAGAGATACTAAGAATATTTGCAGATGCCACCTTTTATTTCCTCTCCTGCATATGGAGGCATGTGACAGGAATCCCCAGACTTGTTGCCAGTGACGTGTATTTTTGAAGGAACATCTAAAAAGCAGCTATGGCTTCAAATGGGATGCTAGAGTGAGAAGCAGTCATCCATTTGATCAGCTCTGCTCTCTCCAGCAGGTAGATACATATTAAAACTGGCTATCAAATTTACATTGTCTGTGTTGATCCTGGGTTTGTCTGTATCAGACTTACTGCAGACTACAACTTCTAACAGGTTGACTGCCTGAGTATTTAGCAGCTTTTGCACCTTACTCTGCTCTTCTCTGAAGTTGCTGAACGTGAGAGTACATTACTTTTAAGCCCTGATACCAGTGATACCTTCACAGAGGGGCACATCATTGTGGGAGTGTGATTCGAATGAAAGTCATCTGGAGCTGCTGTGGTTTCCTAAAGGTTACCTGTGAGTCCCTTGCTAGTGGAAAGAGGAAGAGCAGCTGGAGAGGCTGTTTTTTCAAATGCCTTCTTTGATGTTGGTGACAGAGCGCTCATTTTATCTGGATGCATAGTACTGTCTTATGCCTTCACAAAGTGTCTCCCTCCAGAGAGGCTAGGGAAGAATCCTGGCTGGATTGGTGATATGGCTACTGCTGGGGTTGTGGTCTGCTCTTGGCATGAGAAATGCAATGTAGCCATCCTCTCGGGTGATGTCTGAAGGGTGATGTCCTGAAGGGTAGTGAGATTCCCTA
>NW_010515772.1:9953-15850 GCF_000687285.1 Phaethon lepturus
TTCCTTCATTCATCCCTGGTACATACTCAGCCCACGGAAGTTTTGCCTTTTCTCTCTTTCCACTTTTAGCTCTTCCCAAAAGAACTACAGACATGTCTCTTCTTTTCTTTTTTAACGTTAATTTGGCATGGCTTTTAAATCTGTTACAATCCTGAGAACTGAATCAGGCAGTTTCCTCAATTGTGTGCCAGTTTTTGGAGACTATGGCGTGTCCATCTGGCTCAGAGACAGATCCCTAGTGCTGGGATCATGCAGTGCCTTGGCTATTGTCTCATAACTGTTAAATGGTATTGTGAGTTTCATAACTGTTAAATGGTATTGTGAGTTTCTTTTTGGGAGGTTGTGTACTTTGCGTATACCATAGGATATGATGGACAGGTGGGGATGGAAACAGAGTGTCAAAGTGAATCCACAGCCAGCTCCATCTTGTGGGGAAGCTACTGGCAGACTTTAAATGCTGAAGTCAGTGAGCAGGTGGAGAATGGAGTCATGAGAATACTAATGAAGGTACATTTATGCGTTGTTTAGGTTCCAGTGAAATACCGATAATTTTAACTAGAATATTACATGGAGAGGATTCAGCCCTTTAGTCATACCTGTAAAAATGACGTGGATCTTGAGGCAAAACCTTTCAACCTGAAATAGAAACAAGGAAAAGGACAGTATGTGATTGCGTTAGTATTGCTCATATTCATGAGTTGCAGCTAGCAGCAGAGAAGTCCTCATGTAGATTCGTATTTTCTCTTAAAGAGAATTTATAAAGGCAAAGAAGAATTGTTTCCTGAAATGTTTTGAAAGTTCATGCAGAAGACTTGTTCACCTACTGTGTAGCTAACTTTCTAGCTCTATAATTTTATGCATCACATCATGACTAAACAGGATAATGCAGACAGATGGATCAGCCCTATTTGTCTTTTCCTTTATTTCATTGACTGCACAGAGGGGGTGTGTATTCTGGAAAGTTTAGATCGAAAACCTATTCTGTAGCCTAGTTGGAACCCACTCCTCTGGTAAGCACTCAGTATTTTGCCACAGGTGGTGCATGCAGCTGGTAGTGGTCTGATCGGTTTGTAGTTGCTAGCATCTTCTGTTACCTCCCTTAGAAGACCAATAAGGGCATTATTTGGTTTTTCCAGTGTTGTACAAAGCAAACAATGAATGCTGAATCAGTAAAATAATCCACAGTTTAAACGCTCTAAGGCAGAAAAAAAGGAATTTAAAACTATAAATTATTTATTTTTCTTAAAGCATTTTAGTGGCATTATCTTTTTTGTGTTTTATTTGAAATATCATTTGGATCCCCTTTATGTGAAATGCTTTATTTGAAGCTTTTTTCAGACTATTAAATTAATAGATTAGTTTTAGTAGTGAGCCAGTTGGAGTTAATCAATTGAGAACAACTGTACAGAGGTTCTCTAAGCTAGGCTGGATTTGAAGGGTTTAATTTTAATCATAGTCTGAGAGCTACAGCTGCTTCATGTTTGTTTAGTAATAGAGTTGATGAGCAGCTAATTTGAAAGGAAAGCTCAGGCACAGGTGTGAAATTCCTCACGAGTGTAAGAGAACTGGCCCTGAATGAAGGAAGATGGTGCTGAACATACTGCTCTACTGTAAGCTAAAGAGGTTGTTTTTAAACATTTCTAAACTAACACACTTGACATAAATCCCTTGACCCAAACATCCTTCACCTTTTTGTCATACCACTTAAGTATGTCACGAGACCAGGATTTGATACCCTGCTCTCTCTGGTTTTGAATCTCTATCTCCTGGTTCCACTATTTGAGGCCTAGTGACAACAGTGCTCTGAGTAGCACTTTCATTTTTTCCATATGATGATATAATAGTCTGCCTAGAAAAACTACTATCAATTTCATTTGAGGGACACCAGTTACTACTGTCCATTTGATATTCACATAGAGGATCATAGAATCTTTGAGTTGGAAGGGACCTTTAAAGGTCATCTAGTCCAGCCCTGCAATGCGGGGATGCAGAGGTGTGAATCCTCACCAGGGCTAGTTGCCTCCATGGACCTTGGGGGAGGTAGGATGTAACTTCTGAAGAAAGGCGGAATTGAAAAGACCTTCTCCGGCATTTCCTACTCACCAGGTTATGAGCTCTGTGGGCAGTGTGTTTAGTCCTAGTAAATACTACTCTTAGGTTAGTAAAGGTTCGATTTGTGATCCCTGTCATACTTGCTGTGATTACCCTAGTGCTCCTCTAGCAGTTACATAGCTCACAGATGAGAATATTGACTTTAACAACCATCTCCTTAACATTATGCAAGCATCCAGGCTACTGAGTTGTGGAAGCCGGGGAGATAACACATGATTTGCTCTGTTCCCTATGCTACAAGATTGGAAAGCTCTGGTGAAGGTAGCTGTGGTGGGTGAAGGGGCTGCCGCTCACAGGTACTGCTGTCAGTGTCGGCCACTTCTGCAGTTAGGCCTCGGGAGCTTTCCATGGGGCGGGATTCCCTAGGAAGGCAGGATGCATGAGACAGGGGTTGCAACACAATTCCTATTGCAATGTGGGAGCTATTTTGTGCAGCCAGTCCCAAAGCTCCAATCTGCAGCAGACTAACATGGAGGAAAGAGCTGGATGAGAGTCAAGAAAATGTCAGGAGAAGTTTCAAGTAGTCCTAACAGATTTTGACCAGAGTATATGTATAAAAACCAGAGCTGGTTTTCTAGTTCTGAAACACAGGGACAAACTCAAGTAGGTAAAGCATTCTCCAAATTCACACAAAAAGCAGGGAAATATCATAAAATTTTAGTTATCTTAATGACCTCTGAATTTTCTCAATAAGATCATAAGCAGAAATACAGTGCATTGCTATTCTAGTAAGAACTTCCGTGTGCTCCAAGAAGATGGGACCGGTCTTGGAGGTTTAAAACAATCACTGGACTGTGTGGATAATAAATCAGTTCTCTGGCTTCTTTGAATTAATTAAAAAATTAAATTCTTAAAATATTTTATTATTAGTGAGGAATGTTACTTGCATTTCTGTTAGGTAATTAGATGTTAGTATCCATCGTACTACAGATGGTACGCAAGATGAAGGTATACAGAGATGTACGGATATTTTGAGATTATGCAAGTCAGTGACAAGGTGAGGAAGTGATGTAAAAAATCTTGATTTTAGTTTTCTGTTGAAATAATCAGATTCATTGCATTTCCCAGTGCAAAGTCAAGCAAATCTTTTTGGAGTTCACCGGACATTAATATTAACTGTATTTGAGATGAAGATGAATGAGGCGAGAGATGTACTTTTTCAATTATAGGAACCTGGGTTGCTGCTGCTGCTAATTGATTTGCTTAAAAAATACTTGCCTGCTCTATAAGAACAGCTTCTCTGATTTGAAACAACATGTTTAGATACTTTCCTAGCTGTGGGTTAACAAGGTGAATCATAGATTCCACAGTGCCTTCATATCAGTCCAATGCTGGTAGAAGAGGGAAAAAATAATCGCTTTTTCCAGGTCTCTTGATATGTCCAGTTTTTATGGTTATTGTGCTGGCACAGAATTGATTTCATTTCACAGAATTTTCTTCGTTTTACAGAAATGGAGGAACTGATTTTTGCTGACATTTTAGTTTCATTGATGCCTGCCTGCCTTAGAGAAAACCACTGTGTTGTGAAGGGCATTGGATGCAGTAGTAAGAAGGTATTGTGAGCCACCGGGATCAATCCAAAAACCTTATCAAGTACAAGTAAACAATAAAATGAAACCCATTTATCTGAACCGGCAGTACAAATGTATGATATGAGGAGTGCTCACTTAACCCCATCGAAGCCAGCACAGCAGCCGGAGAAAGTTTTGGGTTTATTCCCTCCCAGTTTCTCTTGTATTCTGTATGATGCTAGGCTTGCAGGAAGGGAAGGAATGTGTGCATGTCTGTATCTCTATGCACAGACACACATGTAGGTGAATGTCAAACCATCTTCTGTTTCTAACAGGAGAATCAAAACTTTGTTTTTAATTAAGTTTTAGAGAACTAATTCCCCAACACACAAAAAAGGGTTGTTTTTCACATCATTTCTGACTACTAGTATCAAGATCAAATATGCTGTCTTAAATAACCTTGTCTGTATGGCTTGCTTTACAATAAGAAAGAACCTGTGTATTTTTGAAAGACTATCTAAAAAGCAGCTATGGCTTCAGATGGGATGCTAGATTGAGAGGCAGTCATCCATTTGATCAGCTCTGCTCTCTGCAGCAGGTAGATACATCTTACAACTGGTTATTGAATTTACATTGTCTGTGTTGATCCTGGATTTGTCTGTATCAGACTTATTGCGGACTACAACTTCTAACAGGTTGACTGCCTGAGTATTTAGCAGCTTTTGCACCTTACTCTGCTCTTCTCTGAAGTTGCTGAACTTGAGAGTAAATCACGTTTAAGTTAGTTTGGCTATGGCGGGCAGTGACTGTGCTTTTACAAAGCCCAAGACATACTGATAGGTTTTTAGATGCAGCACAGATGCATTTCACTATGCTGTTGGTAGTGTAGTTGTTTGGCTAGAGAGTCCAGGGTCTTGAAATTTTTTAGCTATGACTAATACCAGTAAACAACATTAATAAAAGTGACTTTTTATACTGTCTTTTGTTAGTATTTGCATTCCAGCATGTTTTTGTTGCTTGATGGCACTGAAGCAATAAAACATTGTGTTATTTTTTCTTACTTTCATTGAGTAAGAGGGCATTGTGCTCTTGGGCAACCTGTTCTAGCTGGCCCTGCTTGAGCATGAGGGTTGGACTCAAGGGGCTGGATCTCAAGAGATCCTTTCTGACCTAAATGATTCTGTGACAGGATGTCAGAGAAAGTAACATGGATTAAGTGATCATTAGTAAATTTAGTTTAAATTCAACAGAAGAATAATAGTGTTTTTCAATTCAAACAGAAAATACATAGTACAACCCCAGAGCTCAGGAACTTGAATATGGAGAATGCTTGTAAGTTGCTAAAAGTATTGGGAAGATTTATCCCAACTAAGAGGAAAAAATATAGACATTTAGCTGAATGAATAAGCACCTTGGAGAGAATTTAGAAATTAAGGAGAAGAAGATGAAGACTTATATGGGTGAAAGTAAAGGATACTTTAGGTCTAGGACCCCAGAACTAACTACATTCTTTCTCAGTAAAAATAGTGACACTGAGGTGAGAGGGATAATGGAAGGAGAGCATGTAAGTTGCAATGTCTGTAAATAGGCTAGAAATTCAAGTTCTTAGTACACTGAAGTGGGGTTGGTGAGATAATTTCCATCTCAAAATTCTCAGAACTTTTGTAGCTTCAGTAGCAAATATTTTAAACAAAGCAAAGAGGTGTTCCAGAAGCCAACAGAGTTAAAAATGAAGTCAATTACAGAAATTGATATAGTATCACCTAATAAGGGATGGCTTAAATTAGGGAAGGAAGTGGTTAACTTGAAAAGTGTTGCTAATGTAAAAAAAAAAAGAAAGAAAAAAATAAATTCCCAGTCTATCAATCAAAATATATCCAGGAAATATAGGGAAGGATGAATATCACTGTGGGGTTCCTGGAGAGGCCTTATCTGAAACATTCTGTGCAGTTCTGGTCACTTGTATTCAATAAAGAGAAAATGAAAATTGAACAAGTGCAAAGAATTGCTATTAGAATAATGAGGAAAATGTAGGACATATAAGAAGAAAGTGAAAGGGTTTGGCTCCTTTAGCTTAGCAAAATGAAGGCCCAAAGGGGTATTTTACAGTTTTCTATGAATATTTGAGGTGGTAAACAGAAAAGAAGAACTATATAAGGTCAAGTTATAATGAGAATAGGTTGTGATAAGGTGGACAGTAATACTGTAAGTGGAAATTAGAAGAACAACTAGCTGCTCTTAGAAACTTGCCAAACTCCATCCTAAAAGGCATTC
>NW_010515772.1:15881-41459 GCF_000687285.1 Phaethon lepturus
GTATCAACAAAATGAACTTAATGACCCTGGGTAAATCCTTCCCTATTTGTGTTCACATACGTGATTATGATGAGAATTTTGACAGAGAAATACCTAAATTTGTTTTCTAAATCAGTACCAGAAGGCAGGTAGGCTGCTGGGCATTACAGGTTTGCTCTACTGTTTTCAAAGTTTAATCAGCAATATCATTTTGATCTGGTAACATCTACATGTATGATTTTGAATATGCCATAACATTTGACTTCTTCAGAAAGCAAAATACGTATAGCAGAAATTTAATTGTCCCATCTCTAGTAGTTATAATTTAAAATTACATATATTACTGTGTAATAAATTTTGAATAGACAATGTGAATATGAGAAGAGAATTTCTGGTTTTGTTTCTTGGTTATAACCAAATCATAAATACTTGGAATGGGGATTTGGTACAAATAAAACACCTTCTAGAATTTGTGATGCAGATGAGAAAATAAAGTATATATCCATATATCATCTGTATCCAATTACAGAAATTATTTAAAGATCTGGATGAAATTTCAGATGCTTACTATTTTGTTCCCTCAAAGTAAGCAGTAATGTAACAAACGTGTTCTATGATGATGCAGCTGTGTGTAGCATATGTATAATTATAGGTAAAGCTACATGGGAAAACACATCTGTCAAATGATGTAAATCAAGGTAAATGCTGAATGTGTTCCAAATAGAAGTATCTAATGAATGGAACAATATGATGTGTCTCAGGAATATGCAGTAAGTGCCATTTTTGAAGTTAATCTCTACTGCTCATAGGAAAAGAAGGATCCACAGTGGTGAAGTGTCCCAAGAAACCCAGTCTGTAAAAGTACTTAAGGACCTGTGGCAGGACTACCAGATGCCCAACCAGCCGCTCTTTCACTCCACCTTCTCAATAGGTCACGGGGAGAAAGTAAGATGAAAAAGATAAGGACAGGGAGATCACTTATCCATTACTGTCATGGGCAGAACAGACTTGACTTGGAGAAAGTTAATTTAATTTATTGCCAATTAAAAATAGAGTGGGATGGTGAGAAACACAGACAAAACTAAAAACACCTTCCCCCATCTCCATCTCCTTGCCAGGCTCAACATCACTCCTTCATTTGTGACTCTTCTACTTCCTCCCCGAGCGAATCAGAGGGATGGGGAATTGGGGGATTGTGGTCAGTCCAACACAATTTATCTTTGCTGCTCCTTCCTCCTCACACTTTTCCCTCCCATGGGCTACAGTTCTTCAGGAAGAGATAGCTCTAGCCTGGGTCCCTCACGGGCCACAGTTCCTGCCAGGAGCCTGCTCCAGCATGGGTTCTCCCATGGACTGCAGGGCACATTTACCTGGTATAGTGTGGGGGCTCTCCACAGGCTGCAGTATGATCCTTCACAGACTACAGGGGCTACCTGCTTCACTGTGGTGCTCTTCATGGGCTGCAGGGAATTTCTGCTTCACCATGGTCTTCTGCATGATCTGCCAGGGAATCTCTGCTCTGGCACCTGGAGCACCTTCCCTTCCCTCATTCTCCACTGACCTTGGT
Organism: Phaethon lepturus; assembly: GCF_000687285.1. Taxonomy (NCBI): domain Eukaryota; kingdom Metazoa; phylum Chordata; class Aves; order Phaethontiformes; family Phaethontidae; genus Phaethon; species Phaethon lepturus. The sequence goes on from NW_010515772.1 coordinate 17,428, forward strand.
GTCTAGGGGATTTCTTTTCTCATTCCTCTGTCTGACAACTACTGTGCGATGTTTTTTATCCTTTCTTAAATATGTTATCACCAGCTTGGCTGATCTCCTCAGCTGTGTCTTGTGGTGGGTCTGGTTTGGAGATGGCTCTGTCCACAGCAGGGGTAGCTGGTGGTTTCTCCTCACAGAGGCCACCCCTTGCCATGTAAAACCAATACAGGAACACCTCCTCAGGCCTCTGACACCTGAAATAAAACCAAACAACTTGGAATAATAGCCTGTAAACCAAACCAAACAAAAAAGACAACTGAAATATCTAAGTGTCCTCTCTAGAGCTCCCTGAGTTTTGTTGATGCTACCAATGTGAAAACCAAGAATTAAAATAATTAAGCTGTTAATATGGTCCTCTGTCTTAAACTTTGCCACCCACTCCTAGTTTCTGTACTGAAAATGAAGCTATGATACCTGTGCTTGTGTTATGGTAGAAAAGAATCTGCCACAAATTGAAGTACTCCCATTAACATCAAAGAAAACATGCCACATTAAAGTAGCTCTAGAAAAAGGTGTTAAAAAGGCAATACACTGGACTACTGTACATTACTAGAGAAGTAAGAATATCAAATACTTTCCTTGGTCCTTATTTCTACAAACAATTTTTGGCATTAATCAGACTCTGTTCTTCTCTTTCCTGGCAAAAAGTACAGTTGATTTTTGTTTGTTTGTTTGTACACAGGAATAGTTGTGATGAGCTATTTTATATAACACTATCAGAGATTGCTTCACTATTTGTAGTCTCTTCAAGCCTGGGATTTTCTCTGTCTCTCTCTGGTGCTCTTAGAGTGTGTGGCACTTAAACATATAGCAATAATAATAAAATGAAGGACTTGAGTTATCTTCATTTGAAAGCTATTATTTTGCAAATGAAGTTCCTTTCCCCTCCTGGTAAATTGTTTGGTAGATGGGGAACAGCTGAGACTACTGCAAGTATGTACACAAACACAGTATGTAATATGTATTTTCCCAAACATTGCACATTGCAAGGAATTTTATTTTCGTCCTTTTGGAAATATGTGTTTTGAAGACACTTGGTGTTAGAAGGCACTTAAAACTAATACAGGCAAACAGTGAGGATATCACACTGTCATTTGGATAAGCTCTGTTTGGCAAGTCAGTTATCATACTTCTATGACCTAACAGTTTGAAACACATGGCTTTGGTCTCTTATCTACTTTAAGTAAACTCTAGTTTAAAAATTGCTTTGCATGCAGTAGTACTAAGTATACAAATTCTGGGTTAAAGGGAATAGTTGATATTCTCAGGAGGATCACCCCCAAAACTCTTCAAGCTCTCTGCTATCTCCTGAGACATCTGTTTTTTCAGTTGTGGGAATAAACTGAAATGTTTGGGCAACAGTTTATTTTTCAGAATGATTTGTGAACCTGAACTATAGCGTTCAAGTATCATTTTTATCTTTCATGCTTTTCTTCTGCTTAGGTACCAAACCCACAAAAATCACTGGTTACTTCTCTCTCTGACCTTCAGGTGAAATAACTGAAGACATACACAGATATATTAACAGGCTTTTAACAGATGTTTTAAAGCATTATTTTGCAGTTTTTTTTGCCCTAACAAGTCAGTTTTTCCCAAGTTGAATGGTTGAGACAGCGGTATTTCCTTTGCTCTTTTATCAAGGTAGGTGGAAGTGATTAGAGCAAATTCTGTCATCAGTTCCTAATAGTATACTTTTATCTTCAGTCCCTAATAGGTTGGTTGTGTCAGCATACACTCTAGGTCAGGCCTTGATCTCTTCAGGCAGCTGTAGGCCACCCATGTGCTCAGAGAGATGAGGTGAACTGGAAAGGTTTTTTAAGACTGACACAGCATTTCTAACTCTTACCACGTCTGGTATTTTTGCTAAATTTCCAGCTTCAGGAGTCATTACAATCTGAGCTTTAATTTTAAGTGAAACTTCTAGTCCCAGGAAGGAAAATGAATATTAGCTTTTTTTTTTTTTTAATTTAATTGTGTTTTCTGGAAGCTGATCCCAAGTTAATTACCTATGTTGAGACTACTGCTGACTGTATCAGAGGACCACAGTCCACTGATAGCTAGGACACCTTTTCAAAGGTAGATAATTTGCCATGTCTTCTCTCTCTCTAGAGACTAAGGGTTTGTGTAGCACTCCAGAGGATTCCTGGAAAGGAAAATGATTTAATATATACAGAATCACAGAATCACTAGATCGGAAAGGACCTTCAAGATCATCAAGTCCAACCATTAATCCAGCGCCACCATGTTCCCTAAACCATGTCCTGAAGCGCCACATCCACAGGTTTTTTGAACACTTCCAGAGATGGCGACTCCACCCCCTCCCTGGGCAGCCTGTTCCAATGCCTGACCACCCTCTCAGTGAAGAAATTTTTCCTAATATCCAATCTAAACCTCCCCTGGCGCAACTTGAGGCCATTTCCTCTTGTCCTTACTTACCAGGCTGCTCATTTACGATCATATTCTGAGATATCTAACTTTCTCCTTGTGTTGTATGGGCAACCTAGCAAACAACCAATGAAACTATTTATTTATGTAACTCCCAGTTAAATCAAGGGAAGACAGGCACTCCTTTGGTTCAGATTTTTCTGTGTGGGGTGCAGTGCCAAATACTGTTGCACTGAAGTTCCTTTCTGATACCACTCTTAAAGGAAGCCAGTTTAATAGGGGCTTTATCATTAGCTTGTCATCAACTTGAAACAGTATTGCTATATTTTTGTGTTGAAAATGAAGTTGTGAATTTTGAGGCTACCCTGAGACACAGCTTCGATATTTGCAGAAAGTGAAGATTTTGTTAGGGGAGGAAGGTTTTTTTTGATGGAATTAAAACAACGGGGTGAAATAGCTGCAAAATACAATGAGCGTGAATTTTAACACAGTGACAGAAGTTAGAAAGTGTTTTCAACATGATTATAAAAGGTGCGTTAATTACTAATTACTGCATACAGTTGTTTCACACTTTTGAAACGTATTCAGAAAAAGATTGCAGGGAGTTCAGAAATATCTGAAAAATACTAGTTTTAGAACTCTGATTTCAGTATGGAAAACTTAGAGCATCTGGGAACAGATTAGGCATTTACTTACTTTGATGATGGTAGAATGCACTTCACCGTTGCAGCTAAAATGTGCAAGAAGTGGAGTTCACATGTCACTCTTTGGGTTAGCAAAGGCATGGTCTGTGAATACCTTAGTGAATGAGTTACTAAGGAACCTGATATTTGTTTGCTTTTTGGTGCAAAGTTTGCAGTTTTGCCTAAAAGTTGTGGAAGTACTTGTTGTGAGATATATCATAGAAATAATTTAAAATCCGATAAGATTAAAAAATAAGTTTCACAGTTTGGAATAGTTCTTTTGTCATTTTAGATCCCAGTTATACATAGCCATGTGTGCATACACATGCACATGCAAATTGCTCCCATACCAGGAAGATGAAAATGATAGGGATGGTGTTAATGCCATCAGATGTTATAGGTGCCCTCAGACAGGGCACCAACTCATGCATGCTTGTTCCTTTTTGACTAATATTTCTGTAGGTGTCATTACCAGGCTGATATACCCGATGACGATTAGAAAAAGAGGTGAAATACTGTTTACCTTAATCTATATGTATTTATAATTTTTTCCATGTTATTTTACCTTCTTCAGCTTAGTGATCTCCAAATGTAGGTGTGACTGTATTTGTGAAGAGAAATGCATGTGCATTAGTGCGACAACTTTGGAAATGTACCTGATGCCTGCACTGGAGATTCGAAGTAAACAAGCATTATAGCTTTTTGGAGCATGTTAGGAGTAAGCCAGAATTGATTAAAACAGTTATGCAGAAAGGGCAGAAATAGTAAAGAGGCCAAGAGAGAAGAATCATCATTTGTTAATTGCTTTGAAAGTTCAGTGTGTGTACTATAAAAAGAATATTTGTGAGTTCTTGGGCAATTCTCAACTAATCTATATGGTTTTACAGTTGACTTGCCAGCAGAGAGATCTTGCAGCTGCTTGGCTGTATACTAGTGGGTTTTGTTGCTCCAGGGAAAGGGATCGACACTGTACTGCCTCATCTGGAGAAGCAAGAGAAAGAAGCTTGGCTGGAAACTGGCTTGGGTCTTCAAATTTAGAATCTGAATAACTTTATTGAAAAAAATCAAACCTTTTAAAGTGGTTTTAATCAAAGCACTGTATTTCATTTAGCCTGAAACAATTCTCTTTCAGATTTTCAGTTGAATAAATTTTTGCATTTTTAAGAAATTCCATCCAGGTTCAGGAGTGATGATAAAGCTGACATCCTCAGAACTTGAGAGAATGGGAAAGCCATTTCACACTGTCTCTCTAGTAGCTGAATAGTTGTTTTCACATTTAAGAAGAGAAAATATAGTTCTTCTAGTGTCACTGGCAAAGACTTCAAGCTCTTGGGAAAGTTACATGTCTCCTCTTGTCTTAGGAGGCACCTTGTGCAACTTTACAGAAAAGCGATGGAAGTTTGGCTCCTAATTACAGTGGGAGGTGGGAAGGCTTGAACAGAGCTTGTAATTTCAGAACAGAAGTTCCTTTGGTTTTGGAGGCAGGAAGATAAATTAATGAAAGTATGTACATAATAACTGAAAGTAGTTCATCACAAACAGGATGCTATACGCCCTATAGAGAAACATGTAGACACAAGAACAGTTAAAGATAGGGATTACTGTTGTGAATAGATTGACCAGGACATTAAAGTTGTAAACAAATTTAGCTAGAAATTATGGAATTTGGAAAATGAAGCTACTGCAGCTGAGAAATATAAAACCAGAGTATGATTTGTGATGACCTGATGCTTTGGTCCTGTGCAAGATGAACTAGAAATACAGATGTGCCTTACATCTGTACATACTGTTGCATGATGATTCCTGAGCAGGAGTCCTGGACTACAAGGGGCATTATTTGCATTTATTGCAAATGTTTTCTTCAGTGGGCACTAAATCTTGAATATAAATTGAGAAAAATACATTATGTTGGAATGTTACTGAAAGCAATTAAAGACAAGAAAAGAAAATGTTAGAAAAGAATGGAAAAGGAACTTGCGCAAAAGACTAGTCTTTGAAATTACATTTACAGTAAAAATCCTGCAGCTCAGTATTCTGCAGCTGACTACTCCAGCTTTACTTTTTCTATTAACCTATGGGTAACTTCTGTCAGAAAATTAAATGGGGAAGAATGAGTGTTTAGAAATAAATCAATTTTAAAGATTGAATGTTTATACTCATCAGAAGTTAAGTAAATAGAGCATCCATTTCCAAGTCAGTCTTTTGGGGACTTGCATTTGGGTAAACATTAGCTGCAGGTTGTTGTTATTAATAGTTGAAAGCCAACACTGTACAAAGTGCTCTAGCGGAAAGGACAAAAAAAGTTTTTTGAAATGCTCACTGTGTAGTTAGACAGTATAGAGTGAGAGGATGAATGAGTTACATTGAGAAGCATTGTAAATGAAATTGAGTGGATATTGCTTTAGAATTTTATGATTGACTTTAGATTTTTATGTCTTTTTAGTGTTGGTGGCTTTCATTTATCTGCTGGTTCAATCTTAACTTTCTTCTGTTCTAGAGTATTATAAGGTGCAGACAAGAGGGCAGATGCTTATGTGAGCTTGTGAAAGATGAATATAAAGGAAAAGGTTTTATTTGTTTGGGTTATTGTTTATAACTTTCATCTAGTTGCAACCCACTTTGTCAAATATACATAAATTTGCTACACTTCAGCATTCCTGGACCAATTTCAGCAAATCTGTTATAGGGGGCAATTTAAACAAATGGAGACAAGCAAGCCACAGTAAACATGATACAGATTCAGCTTCTCTTCTGAGTTCCTGATTTACAGCCTGTACCCAGCAGATCCTTAGGTGATAAAGTGAGGAAGGTTCTGTCTTTAATAAAAGTGATCCAGGACTCTGGATGGAAGGACCTTTCCTTTAAAGACTAAATATTTCACTTCAGAGATGATTTTTGCAATGAATCTGAGAAATTGTCTCTTGCTGATTTCTATTTGATAAGGATTTATCTTTTGGCAGTGAACAATCCTCAGAAAAACCTTCTTCTAGTGCTGTAGCTATCCTTTGGAGTACAGTTAGAGCTTCTAAAATAAACAAATGTGGAGTTTCTAAATCTTTGGTTACTTAAACACTGGCACTTTATTTTCTGCCAGGGATTTGGACAGTCCCATAGCATATGTAACAGAGCATCCCTGTCAGAGTTAAACGTTGCCAACATTTGCTTATGCTGGCAACCCCAGCTGTGTGCTTTCAAAATGGAGCACACTGTGGGCCAAATCCTGCTTGCTTTGTTTGCTGATCAGCCCTGGGCCAACAGACAGGAACTGATAAAAGGCTTTTCAGAGTTAAACGCATAAACTGCAGCATCTTGATCACCAAGCTACAATTCTGCTACTGGGGCCTGTATCAACTCATCTTTGGATGTGACTGATGTGAATCAGGCACAAAAGGACGTGGAAAATACACTCTCACCACTCATTCAGTAACAAGTATTCTAAACTGTTTGAGTAATACAAACAGGATTTTGTCCATTGTTTACTTTTGTAGAACAGTTTGAATTAATTGATGTTAAAATCTCCCAAGGGTACGTAATTAAGCCATTTGAGGAAGCTGCATAGGCCACAGGAGGGCTGTGGAGACTCTACTTCCACAGCTGAGTGTCTCTGAAAACAAACAAGAAAAGGGGCAATATTTTGTAAGTGTAGGCACACAGACAAGCTGTTACAATTGTACCTTGAAGCTTGTGTAAGGCAACATTATTTTGTCACTAGGAGATCAGCTGTATAGCATGGATCTTGGGTATGACAGCATTAATAATGAACAGATACCGTGTAGCTGCCACTTTTAAGTTTGCACACCAATTTATCCTGTGGTAATTAGAGAATGAACAGTACCTATATAAATGGTAATGGTATGGATCACAGCTTGATAACAACTAGCTCTGTGGAGGCTGCCTCCCCTTTATCCGAAGTGTTCCACACCTCCTTTTGCTATATTGAAGAATTTCTGCTACTTAAGCATTGTGCAGAGTAGGCCAAACTTCGTCCCCCGTGATGAGAGGAAGGCTATTCAGCCCATCCAAGTCTTTCAAAGATCACTTAAAAAGCACCACTGGAGAAACTGAGCTAAAGCAGATTGCTTCTGATTTATTCATTTTCACAGCAGCCTACTGCTATGCCCTGTTATTTTCTTCTCAGGCGTTATTTGCTACCTGACTCAGGAAGCAAACAAAAGGCAAGTTCTGTCATTTAGCTTGAGGCACTGCTTTTAGACGTATAGTACAACAATGTGCATGTACTTGTAAGTGCATGCATACATCCACATCCTGTGAATATGTCTAGGGGACGGTTTGTTACAACCTCTGTATCAGTTTAAGATTACACATGAGAAACATGGAGGGGGAGACAGTTTAATTAATTAATTTATTTATTTAACTGGAACAAGAGGGTCCTTTGCCTAATGTAACTCCTTTCCAAACTGTGCTTGACTTAAGAAGAAGCTGCACAAGGGGAAGCTGGAAAAAGGGGAAAATGAATAGAGTAGAGTAGAGTAGGAGTAGAATGGTTCAGCTGGAAGGGACCTACAATGATCATCTAGTCCAACTGCCTGACCGCTTCAGGGCTGACCAAAAGTTAAAGCATATTATTAAGGGCATCGCCCAAATGCCTCTTAAGCACTGACAGGCTTCAGGCATCGACCACCTCTCTAGGAAGCCTATTCTAGTGTTTGACCACCCTCTTGGTAAAGGAATGTTTCCTAACATATGAAGATGTTCCTTCCTAACATATGAAGATGTGTTTCCTATGTGAAGATAGAGTGAGAAAATGACTGGATACCCACTGCTTCCACTGCATGTTTTTATAGAAGTGGAAATTGTCAGGGAAGCTGGTGTGACTGCTGCTTCCAAGTGGAGCCCTTGGAAAGCTTTGTATTCTGTTAACACATGAATAATAGCTGTAGTTTAAATGAGCATAAGGTAGCGTATGGACAGGAGGTGGAGCAATCTGTGTAATGATATTTATCACACTGAAAACACGCCCAAGTACTTTTGCAAGAAATAAGAAATATTAAGAACTCTCTGCAACACCAAAATCCTGCACTTGTGTTCACCTAAGCAACTTTGGTTTTATATTTTTCCTCTGAAAACTTGTTGAAACACATTGTCAGTTTAAAAAAAGATTGGAAAGGAAGTCTGTTCATATAATCCCCAAGCATCTTTGCTGGAAGGCTTCTGGGAGAAAAGTGTGTTGTTGTTAGTATTGAAATAGGAGCGGATAAATGGCTTTAGTGCTCCAACTGCAAAGAAGCAAGATGGAGAAAGTTCTGAGTAATAGCATGTGTGTGAGTATTACACATACCATATATGCACGTACAATTACACTTACTATTTACAGAAATGTTTTTCTATTATAACATTTGTTAAAAAATTACACTGCTATAGGGGTATTCGTACTTGTAGCACAGCATGTATCAACATTCACATGTACTAGCTGTATCTATTTGACTGTTGAAATGTGTTCCATATACTTGTGAGGCACTGTTGCATTCTCCACTATGAATACCCTCTTACAGGGACAAGAGCTTTCTCAGCCATGCATGTTCTCTATGGTGGTGATATGTATGAAATAGGCCATGCCATGGCAATGAAGCTTGTTTCCTTAATTTGTACAAGTCCTTAAGAGTTCAGCCCTGCTCGTGCTAGCTATATTACATGTTTTACATTTCCCTTGGATTGGGAGTGTTTTGAAAGTTAATGAATTCTTGCAAATTTTAGAAATGCTGTATACAAAATCCTCAAAACATTTTGTTTTTGGTGAGTTCATGTATCCTTTTTTCATATTATGCATATTTAGAGTCTTTTTTTGGGTGCTAATCCAACATCACCACTGATACTAGATTTTCTGAATCTACATCAATACCTGAGGCTTGAAAGCTGAAAGCACTGGTAATGAAGATCAACTATTTATGTCCAGGTCCAGTGTGAGGGAAAGCTGCTTAAAAGTCGCAGTGGCCTTGTAACTTTGACCATAACTTAAAGCATCATCCTTTTTAATGTTGAGAAAGCTGTTCACTTCCAAAGGGGCCTCCTATTTAGCTGTACTGTAGAGAAACTGACTTATGTAATTGTTTTTGAGATACCTTTTTTTCCTGTAACCTGATGATAGATAATGACATCCATTTTAGTTTGCTCTATAGGCAGCACATACCAGAAGGATAATGGGAATGTACTTGGTAAGCAGTGTATACTTACAAGTAGAGAAATCTGGTGGTAAAAGTGCAGTGATGTAGTACATAGAAACGTAACACAGGATCTACTTTCAATAGAGGGTAATGGGATATTGCAGAAGCAAAAATTGAACTTCTATTTCCCTGTAGTATTCCTAGTTTTCAAAGCAATTTTTGCCCTTTGTTTCTTAGCTCGTCCCTGATTGATTTGTATTGTGTCCCATGTTTTGTTACTCTTCTCACCTGTTTCCCACTACTTTATAGGTGCATAAGGATTGGGAACACATGGGAGGGTGAGTAACGGAGTACTGATGCAGCAGCAGCCTGTGGGGGAAAAAAAAATCAGATATGAATGATGAGAAAGCTTAGCTTTTTATTGTTCACTTTCCTGTTACGAGTCTTCAGTCCATCTAAAGAGAAACAGAGGCAGTAATACTGTAACACTCAACAATTCAGTGTTCATCTTTATTTTTGCTTTATAGTCAATTTTCGTATGTGGTGAATATGCCAACAATCACACAGCTTCACAAGCCCCTGTGATCTTTAAAAGTGGCAGGATAATGCCACTAGGAATCAAAGCAATCTGTCTTTAAACTGCAGAGTTTAGTTTTATATGTCAGGGACGTTTAAACACTTCTCTTTTCTGCTTTTTCTTCCTCAGAACAATGCAAACATCTAGATTTCTCATCTATGGTACTTTAAACAAGTCCAAAGCTGTTATCTGACAACCTTTGTTGACAAGACCAATTGTTCCCACAGTTATAATCTCTCCTTGTTTTCCTTTGGCAAAAGATAATTTTGGAGGGGAAAGGCTTTTATTTACTTTTCCTTTTTTCTCTTCTGCCCCTGTACCCTTTTGCAACACTTTTCCTTACCCCTTACTTTTCCTTTACGTTTGTCTCAAACCACAGGTAGGTCTGGAATTAGAAGCAGAATGGAATGTTTTCATTTCTGTTGAAGATTAAGGCTTGGGTTTGGATGAGAGCTGATAGAAATGGGCTCAGTGCAATTTTTGGTAACAAGTTCAGTAGCTGATGTGCAGAGATTATCCTACACCGTATGCCTGCACAGATAGGCTATAGCTTTCTCTACAACTATGCTAATTTTTTGGGCGTTGGGGACAAATTTGTTTATGACATCATCTGTATGGATAAAATGCAAATGCCAAAATAGATTCTAAGACTGAAATAGAGATAGTGAAGAAAGTTTCATATTTAGGTTAATCATCCATTCTGTGTATTGATGTGCATGCTTGCATGTACAATATTCTTGTCATTGTACTTTTGATAACTGTGGTTAATCTTATTTCCCCAGCAAGTATTTAAAGGTAGGTACAAGCAGCTATAAGTGCCTGTTTGCTCTCTTCCCTGACAAATATCAGAGCAACATAAACCAGAATGCAGTAGCTGCTAGTGGCATTAGATCTGTATTGTAGGCAGCTCATCCAGTAATGCCAGGAAATGATTTAAGAAGAACGTTCAGGAGCTCAGTATCTAATTTCACTCTGAGTGCTCCCGTATCAACACTATACCAGTGCAGATACATAAGCAGAGGCAGAGATGACAAACAGATGTTTGCTGAGGAAAATAGCAGCCCAACCAGATGAAATAAAACCACAGTGACGAGCATAAGTATCATAGTGTCACTGTGAAGCTACTGCACCTTTGCTCTGGATCAGTGTGTTTGGTTGCTGCTAGCATGTTGCTCAGCGTGGTTGGATGTTTTGGCTCAGTGCTAGATGGTGAGGCTATCAAAAGGTCTGGCTGTCTACTCCCACTGTGTCAGTAGCACTCTCTTGTAGTTTGCCCAGCATCTGTTGTCTGCACTATACCTGATTGCAGGTGCTCCTGCTTCTTTCTCCTCCTTCTCCCATGAATAAATATTGATGCCTGGTATTGTAATGTGCTTAGGGAGACAGAGAAAAGCTTTTCTCAAACAGAGATAAGTTGGCTTCACTAGCATTTCTTCTAGTCTAATTGCAGTTGCAGTAAGAAGTTATGTGTCATCTTGGAGCTTGGAATGTCTAAACCCCTTGCCATCAATGCAATCTTTAAGAGAGCAATTTGAAATGAGAGAATACGTGTTTGCCTTCTCAGTTATGATGAAAATAACTTTACAATATTAATTGAACCGGCAAATATTTACATACAGGAGGCAGAAAATAATAAGATACATGCAGAAATTTGCAGGAAAGACATTAGTTTCTCTGGGTTAGGTGTTATGATGTCTGCACTCTAAACTGATCTCTGAGATGGGTTTTGAAATGCTTTTTTAAATTTTGTTTTGTTTGTTTTTTCTTTTTTTTAAGGCAGATGACAATGTTCTTTTCCATGGGAGAGATTACTTCATTGTGCTTCTTTTTTCTGTTCTTCTGCAGTGATGGGCACACGCAAATATGTACTTTTGGCCTCTACATAATGAAAGATAGATTCTATATATATAGAACATAATATAACAAATGATAGATTTATTAGGTAGATTTCTACAATGTCTTTTAAAATTCCAAACAAAGGAAATGGTAGAATGATGTAGAAACACTCAGTTCCCTTCACCTACAACCAGTTTTGTCCTCCACAGGATGCTAGGAGGGGCTTTGAAGTCCTGGGAAAAATTATTGTGCCAACAGCAGAAAGGCAATGGTGTTAACCTCCTGCAGACATGTAATTCTTTAGGTACTAATGAACTGCTTTCATATTATAATACAAGTAACATACAGAAGTTCTGTCCTTATGTAAGAGCTGTTTTAAGGTTTTCAACTATTACAATCAGATAAGACCGATTATAAACAATCTTATGTATGTATGTATTGAAAAATAAGCCTCTCTCTACAGAAACTACTTGTTAATAAACACATTCTGTGTAGTTCTCTTTCCTGTATTTTGTGCAATTTTGACACACTAGAGGCTGATGAGGAGGGTCTAATGCTCATAGCGGAAACAGGTGAAAGAAGAACTTGCTTTTTGAGCAAGAGGCAAGTGGAGATTACATGTACGTTCATTTTGCACTTGGCCTGACAAGGCACGCTGTAACTGTGGAGTGATGTCTTAGTGAAAGACTGCTTGCTAATTCAGTGATCCATATCCTGTTCATCAGACATGATAGTTAAATGATTGTCTAGATGAGGTTTGTTAATGAGCTCCTGGGAGCTTGGCATTATTAACAAAAGAAGAGTAAGTGCTGCTGATTGTCAACACAGTTGTAGTTGGAAAATCTAACTAATATTTAAAAAATGCTATGGTCTTGGATTTGCCTCATGCCAAATAAATAGTTGGCCAGGGAAAGTATTGTTAATGTCTGATAGCAAGCACAAAAAAAAAGCAGAAAGGCCAGACTGATGCTGTCTGAATCTTCCAGTAGTTTATATGCAATCTAATAGTTGCAAGGTTTCTTCTGTAAACAAAAATGTGAAGATAAATAAAATACAGTAACATTTAAATACAACATGAGCTAAAAATCTGTCGAAATGCATGTCAAAAGGCTGTTAATATACATAATACTCTCCAGCAAAATAGACACGGGGAGTTACTGATACAAGGACAGGGACATGATTCAAGAGTCTCAGTTAGGAGTTTAGGACAAAGAAATTCCTGAGAATTAAAGTGTTTTCTGAAATTGAGCCCCTTTGTGTCTTGGGGCAAAAGCAGTGATTTTGCTATCATGAAACTCTCCGGAATACAGACCTTACTGAACAGATGCGTGGAAGTGGATTCAGTACTTTATACAATGTCTTGAACAGAAATTTTTTATGGGAATCATAAGAATGGATACTTCTTCAATGACCTTTTTGGCCCTTCTGCTTTTGTGTCTTTGTGTGTGTGTGTGTGGTATGGGTACTCCCCATATCTTTTTTCTTCATTCCTTCTTTGCAATTCTACCATCTTTCATAGAATCATAGAATCTTTGGGTTGGAAGGGACCTTTTAAGGTCATCTAGTCCAACCCTCCTGCAATAAGCAGGGACATCTTCAACTAGATCAGGTTGCTCAGAGCATCATCTCAGTTGTCATTTTCTAGGGGAGGGTCTACTTCTATCCATTATTCTGACTTTTACCATTCTTAATAATACTACTATTAATAATAATACAGAGGGTTTTGACAGATACATGTTGGAGCTGGTAGTGTATAAGGTAGTAAGTTCACACCTTGCTCCCTTTACCACCTTAGATAGATTGTGCTGTATATACCTTATCTCTGTAATATGTCTAGAGAGAACACAATGGCAGATGACTGGGATGTATTCTTAACTATCTACTCAGTCTTTTACTATGTATGTGTTTCCAAACATTGGGCAGTAGAAACTGTGAGAGAAATCTTTGCTCCCCTCAATACTGAGAGATGACAACTAGCTGAGAATTCATTAAACCTGGCTAAGGCTGTGGTAATTACCACTGACTCTTCTAAAAAGACTAACTAAAATCTTCATGCTCACATTGCTAGGAATTGGACTTTTTGTTCCATTCTTATCAATACTGTTATTATTATTATCGTTTGTTGTATTGCTGTGAGCATTATCTCAAACACCACCAAGGATGTGCTAAGTAAAGAAATAAACTAATTTAGGAAATATGAATTTGGATGCTTTAAGAGAGTTGCTAATGCTCCATAATGCTTGTAGTAATGCAGTATATTTGTACACAGTTTTGGGGTGCATAAGATTTGGAAGATCTTTTCCTGCTTTTGAGGAACATGTTCAGATACCACATGTGGTGATGTACATTAGTATATAATGTAGACAAAAAAATCTTTAGTTAAATTTTAAAAGATGCTGCACTTCTAAAGACAACAAAGATCTGCGGCACTCACTCATTAGGAATGAATCATCTTCATCACTGATACTGAAAGAATGAAGTGTTTGTGGTGATAGTTTCTCTTTCTCCTCTGGTGGTTTGCAGTGGGTCTGTGAAAATGCTTCTCTCTTCAAAAAGAGTGATTAAAGTTGTAAACTAACCTGTGAGAGAAGCTGAAAAACATATTTTTTCCATGATCTCTATGTTGTGAATGCTTCTAACCTCAACTTTCACGGACACTTCTCAGTTTACATCTGGACCTGCACAGCTGTATAAATTAGTCTAACTTTATTTAATTGAGTTATGTATGCTAACAGGGCTTTCCACCAGCATCATATATACATCTGTACAGTATGTTATTGTCACAGGTGTATTAAAAATGACAGGAACCTGATGGAGTTGCATCAATCAAATCTGACAATATTCTCGATTTTTAGAAGTACATAAGTGTGTGATTTTGCAAACTAGCATGTTCATTCCTGCATTAACCTAACTAGTACTGCCATAGGAATACTGTCATTATTTAATGCCAGTATATGTGACCTTGTGCTAAGCCAGAGGGACATACATATACCCAACGCCCACTGTTAGTTGCTGTGTTCTGTAATTCGACTCTGTAATTCAGTAACATTTAGAAAACAACTAAATAGTTACCACATGGTGGAAAATTAGCAATAGGGGACTCAAATTTTTGTGTGGTATTAAATCTGCACATGGAAAAAGTTAAATATCATCCTCAATGCTATCCATGTGTTTAGTCACATTGAATGAAATGCTTATATACATGACATTATTTAATTTTTACAAAGTTTCCCACATCCAGTAAAATTTATTGCAATTGCTTTGAAAAGCTTTGTGCAGGTGCCTTTTGAGCTGAGCTCACTTAAGTCAGAACATCACACACACTATGTGCAGTTAGTCACTGATACATAGTATGGTATTTAAGTAATCCCATAGTAAATTGATTTTTAGTAATCCAATAGTTTGGTGGGATTGTGTGTATATAATTCACATGCAGAAATATTGAAATATAATCTTCAGAAAAGTGTGACATGAGAATTTGCCATGGTGAAGAGTCTTTTGACATTGTGGAAGGGGTCTGTGGTTCTCTGTAAGAGTGTTCCCATTTCCTTATTTCTTTTCTCATCTCATAGAAATAACTTCAGGAATACCAACATCTGCACAGGAAGGGTACTAGACATTTGCTGATTGGGGTTCAGCCCTATACTGATAAGTGCCAGTACTGATATCTCAGGGATATTCGTATCAGGAGTCAAGAGGGAATCAATTTTTCTCTGTCAGTTTTGAGAATGTAGTTGAACTTTCCTTTCCACTCAATTAAAACTATTTGATAAATTGAAGTAGCATAGTAATGTGCTAAGTATCCAGGGCTGGGATGGCATATTAATCTGAATCTTGAAATCTGTTTATCATTTGTCGTGCTTTAGCCCCAGCCGGCAACGAAGCACCACGCAGCTCGTCGCTCACTCTCCCATGGTGGGACAGGGGAGAGAATCAGAAGACCAAAAGTGCGAAAACTCATCAATTGAAACTCATGGTTTGAGATAAAGACAGTTTAATAAAGAAAGCAGAAGCCGCACACGCAAGCAAAGCAACACAAGGAATTAATTCGCTACTCCCCATGGGCAGGCAGGTGTTCAGCCATCTCCAGGGAAGCAGAGCTCCATCACGCGTAATAGTTTCTTGGGAAGACAGACGCCATCACTCCGAACGTCCCTCCACCCCTTCCTTCTCCTTCGTCCCAACTTCATATATCGAGCATAACGTCATACGGTATGGAATATCCCTTTGGCCAGCCTGGGTCCACTGTCCTGCTGTGTCCCCTCCCAGCTTCCCGTGCACCCCCACCCTTCTTGCTAGCAGGCCAGCGCAATAAGCTGGACTTCCTTGACTGCCTAGCAACAACTCAAAACATGAGCATGTTATCAACATTTTCTCATCCCAAATCCAAAACATAGCCTCACACTAGCTTCTGTGAAGAAAATTAACTCTGTCTGGGCTGAAACCAGGACATCGTTCCTTGCACATGATTTACATGACTTCCTTGAGTTAGAATTAAAGTAAGATTTCAGATTTTTCCTGTCACTGATGTGATTCATCATAAAATACAACTATCTATCATGTGGCTATTCCTGGTACATAGGTGATATTTGGGAACTTCATCCTGATTTTCAGGGACTGAGAGTGGGACTGTATACCTATATGACTGTGTAGTTTAAGTTATTTTGTTCACAAGCAATTTGGGATTTGTTCCCAAACATTAAGTAAGGGGTGTTTCTGGAGCCTGCAACTCACTTCCACTTGGATTCATATCTGTGACGCTCTTTATCTCCTTCTGAACAAAAGTAACTAATGGTGCCTGCTAAAGGAAATTCTGAAGGTAATTTGCCTGTCTACAACAGAATCCATGGCAGGACACCATGCAAAACTGTCCATAAGGAGGAAAGTGAGATTCTTCTGCAGCCACTGGCTGACCAAAACTTCTCTGCCTGCTGACTAGTGCATACTTGATGTTCCAAGCTAGGCTTTCAGTGAGGAAGAGGGGAAAAAGGCACTTTGGGATATCAGTACGAAGGCAAGGGAGAGTCAGAACTGACTATGTAAAAAAACCTTATGCTACTCTCAGTGTATTTTGCCCTTAACTGCTGTAATGATGGTTATTGTGTGAATGTCTAGCCTGGTTAAATCAGAAGTCCCATGGCAGTTATCGACATCTTGTTAGAATTCTCTGCTTCGCTTGTTATAGTGAAGATAAGCAATATGTTGGAAAGAAAGTGTGGCTATTTAAATATGATAACATATGGTTGACTAGGTGTGAGTTTGCAGCATATCTTTTGTATCATGGCAAGTGTCTATATGCTTTTCTTAGATACCTGAAGGGAATGTAAGTAAATTGCTCATCACTGGAGCACAGGCAAGTTATTTTACATTTGCTTGTAGGGAGCTGTATTGGGTTTGTGTGGCAAAATTTTGGTAGTGGGTGGCTTTTGTGAGAAGCTGCTAGAAGCTCCCTTGTGATAGAGCCAATGCCAGCTGGCTCCAAGACAGACCTGCTGCTGGCCAAGGCCAACCCAATCAGCAAAGGTGGTAGCACCTCTGGGATAACATAGTTAAGAAGGGGGGGAAAAAAATGGCACAGCAATTGCAACCGGAGAGAGGAGTGAGAATATGTGAGAGAAACAGCTCTGCAGACACCAAGGTTAGAGCAAAAGGAGAGGCAGGAGGGGCTCCAGGCACCGGAGCAGAGGTTCCCCTGCAGCCCGTGGTGAAGAACATGGTGAGGCCAGCTGTCCCTCTGCAGCCCATGGAGACCCACAGTGGAGCAGATCTCCACCTGCAGCCCAGGGAGGACCCCATGCCAGAGCGGAGAAGAATGTGAGGAGTCCTCCTACTGAGGAGGAAGGAGTGTCAGAGTTGACGTGTGATGAACTGACCACAACCCCCATTCCCCATCCCTCTGTGCTGCTGGAGGGGAGAAGGTGGAGAAAATCACAAGCAAAATTGAGCCTGGGAAGAAGGGAGGGGTGTGGGCAAGGTGTTTTTTAAGATTTAGTTTTTATTTCTCATTATCCTACTCTGATTTGATTGGTAATGAATTAAACTAATTTCCCCAAGTCAAGCCTGTTTTCCCCCAATGGTAATTGCTGCATGGTCTCTCCTTGTCCTTATCTCAACCCACAAGCCTTTCATTATAATTTTTCTCCCGTCCAACTGAGGAGGGGTGGTAGAGTGGCTTTGGTGGGCACCTGGTGTCCAGCCAGGATCAATGCACCACAGGAGCAAATACTTTCTACTGGGGCAGTTACTGCAGAATAGCTGATGAGATCCCAATGCATGCTTTAGCTGACATTTCAGTAATTTATTTCTCTATCCATGCCCTGAACCCTGACCTGTCCCCTAGTCTCATCTTTGCCCACGGACATTAGAGCTTGATCAATCTTTCTGTTGACACCAGTGTGCTTTGGATCAGGATTGTACCCTTTATCTGTGTTAGTTTGAGCCCTTGTTGCTCTGAAAATTAATTCTGATGATAATTTTCCATCAAGTTTTAGTAGCTCTATATAGCTGTAGATATTCATCTGCTTGTAGTAACCAGTTAAATTTTTTCTAATGCTTTCTCTAGATTTACTCATAATTCTTTTTCTCTTACTGCACATCCAAATCTTGGAAATCCTAGTAAAAAAAAAAAAAGAGAAATCTAAGTTGGCTAAAAGTAATTAAAAACAATGAGGACAGATTTTTATGGTTGTCTGTGTATTAAGGAAGAAAATCTGAAGTCTCAGAGGTACAGTTCAATGTACTGCATTACTATCAATCCCCCTTGCTACTCTTGTAGCGATAATATCTTCTTCCCAGGAGCTGCTTTTGGCTGGGAATGTTTAACCATATATCACCTTCAGGTAGGTGGCAGGTGATCAAAGCCTTGAAAAGCTGCTAAATGTAACTACCTAAGTGTCAGTGGTTTGGATTTTTTTTTTCCCCCAACCACAGCACTTTTTTTATTCTGAGTTTCTTTAATGTAAAAATAGAGCCAGAGCAGGAACTGTCAGAAAGCTGCACAGTGCGGTGACTGCAGTTTTGAAGCTGGTTCTAAGATTTTTGTAATGCTTCTTGAAAGTCAAGCAACCAGAGATAACTTCACAAGCTAGGCTACGACAACTGTTCTTCACAAGTACTGTTTCTGCAGTGTACTGACCTTTTCACTCATTGTAGGCATACATAAATGAGGAGGTTATTTGCAGGGGAGTCTGAAAAGACAAGTGGAGATTTGGTGACTATATTTTTTAGACAGTAGCGCACTTTTTCAGTACTCATTTTTTGCTTGTTGTGAAAGAATTCCCAGCTTAGAATTTCCCATCTGAAAAAAAAATGAAGGTTAGATGTAAATACTGTGTAAGAAAGAACACAGTAGGATATGCAAACTATCCTGCCCACCAACAACCCTTTACCGAAAATAACAGGAATCACAGAATGTTGTCTTTTTTTTTTTTTTTTTTTTTAAATCAAGAGGTCCTTCATGCACTTTTCAGAACAGGAAAAGGTGAGTTTAGGACATTGATACACGTAATGCAGGTAGAAAGATTGATGACAGCATTTGTTAACTACAGTTCCTTCTTGTTACAGCAGTAAGTTTACTTGTACTGTGCATCCTCATTATGAAAGTAATTGAATTCAAATAACATTTAAAGTCCATCTCAGGGGCCAAAGCATTAAAGAAAAATAAAGACCTATGAAGTACAAAGTGTTTGTTTTACAATTACAAGACAAAGGTATTTTTAAAGAGTAAGGACTTGCAATAATTGTAGCATTTGAGTTCCCCTAAAAATTGTGTGAAGTAAACACAGAGGCAGCGATAATCCAATTTCTGGGCAAGTATTCTGTTGGATTTGTTACTACCATACTCACATAATTCATACTAACTGTTACAGTTTGGATTTAAGCCCTGAAGCATATGAATTCTTTTGAAGAGACAGCCTTGTCATACTGGATTTTTTGATTGGAGTTCCACTAATGCAGCCTTTGATTGAAACTAATGAAAATGAAAAAAATTGATGACAAGACTGAACACTTTCATGCCTGTCCAGTGCTTCGTGCTGGGAGGTTTCCTGTGAGAGCCCCAAGGATCAGCATTGTTTTCAGTTGAACGCTCCTTTCCCACCGGAGTACCGGCTCAGAATAATTCTGCCATTCCTGGCAAATGTTAGAAGAGGAGTGCCTGTGGTCCACAGAGAGAGCATTGACTGCTGAGGAGGAGGCAGGAACAGGTCTGCTGATCTTTTCCACACCACTGTGCTTATTAATGTCCCTGAATTGCATACGCTGTGGAGGTTCAGTGAATATCTATTTCTTTTCTTCTTTTGCCCTCACGCCCCTGTGGGTATTTGACTGAATAATGATTATGGTTTTGATGGAAGAATTTGGCTGAAAAGTTCCATGGCAAGTGTTATCAAGGAAGGTGGACAGGCTGGAGCTTTATAAACTCCATGTAAAACTGTCTTCACTGAAAACAATGGACAAAATGGTCATGTAGTGGGATTGGAATTTCAACTCATGCATCTGGGCTCTTTGGATTTTAATTTTCATCCTCTTATATGTGGAAAAAAATGTTCTGTGAACCAGCAGACAGATCTTCCTTCATGGTGGAGCACATAAGTAAAAACTTCACCTTCCCACCCCCACAACTGTTTTTAATTGAGGGGAAAAAAATAGAGATTATTTCAAGTGTTTTGCGATCATAATGCCCTATTTCTTTTAGCCATATCTGCTAAGCGGTTATGTTTTGTAAGTGTGGCTTTTCACTGACATACAATGTACCCAGATAAACACATAGGAAAAAAGTTAATCCTAAAGGTTTTCTTTTTTTCAGGAAGTTGCCAGTAACATTGAAAAAGCAACACAAGCTGTGCCAAAACTGTGTCCATACTGCCTAATGCAATTGCTCTAAAGTGAAGTAGTTGTCTTGTCTCTATGGTTCATCTTCTCTGAGCACCTGTAGGAATATTTTACGAGACACCTGTTCTGTATAAAAGTAATGCAAAATTGATAACATTTCATTGCACTTGTGCCCACTGAAATCTCCACTGAGGTCCAGAGGGATTCCACTCCTTTTAACGGCTGCTTGGAGCTATAAAGCTGGATGCCTTTAGTATTGCATGACTGGCTTCTGTGAACAGAATCTCGTACTATAAAAAATTAAAGTGATCATTTAGACAAGACATAATTAAGTGAACAGAACTAATGAAACACCGCAGGAGTATCATCAAATATGAAATTCCAAAAGCCCCCTAACGGGCACTTGCTCGATGAATAACTACCCAAAAGCACTGGCCCTATCTTTTGAGAATACGTATTCATTTATTTTATACTTCTTTGGATAACGGGGCATCCATGATACTTTTACGTATTTCATTAGCATATATTTCAAGCCCAGAGTTGTTCACTAAGGAATCAAAAGTGGAGTAATTTTAGTACAGACATGATTTATTCAGTAACTGAAAATCTGCTCTACTATTACAAGCTATTGTAACAACTTTATTTCTGAGTATGCAGCTGAGCTCCTTTTGTTCATGTCATTTTACAGGACAAAATTATTGTCATGCACTGTTAGTAGCTGACTAATCCTCATCTCCTGGAAAAGGACCACTTCAAAGTACTCACCTATGCTTCTTGTGGAAATTAGTCTTTACTTGTACGCTACGGCTCTGTTTCTGAGGAGACCTGGGAACAAGTAATGTTTAGATGATTCTGGGCTTTGTTCCACTTACATAGACTGTACCATGTCACAGTCAAGGTCTGCTGAGTTACATTAGAATAACTGTGGCCCAGCATTGGAGTGAAGCTGGGGAATAAGTTTGGCAATATTATTGTGATGGCTAAGTTTTCTAGGGGGTTTTGCTGAGAGATTTTATGCTCATTCACACACAAAACTAAAAAATAAACTCAAAATGGGAACAAATGAAAACCTAAGCAAGTTTTGGCTCATATGAGCCCCTTCATAACACTACAATCATTTCACTCAGCCGTTCATCTTTGGTAAAGCTGCTGCCATGCTTATATTTCATTCATTCTATTAGTCTCATTTCTAACAGGCAAAGACTTGTTTTAAGCAGAAAAAAACCCAAAAAACTTTTGGGCGCCATTTTGATTTCATGCTCTGGCTGTCAATAGGAACATAAAAAAGCATGGCAAAGAGTAGGACAAGCTGCATTTGTGGACTGACACTTGGCATTTTTATTCAAGAAGAGAGGGGATAAAAATATGAAGATGACCCGATTCATGTCACTCACCTGTATCTATGAATACAACTATTCCAAGAAGGGGCAATAGGATACCTAATGGCTGAGGCCTCTTAGGACCTTTTGTTCCCTGAGTGACAGATCATAAGAGAAAGTAATGGTCATAACAGAAGCCAGTCGTCAACTATTCTACGTATAAGCCTGCTGTATATTTTTAAATGTTCATCTTACAGACACTGTGGAGGTCTGTGCGAGGAAATATTGTTAAACAGGACAACAGGAGTTGCATAAATTTTTCAGCACAGAAAGTAAACCACCTCTCAGTGGTTTGTAGTGTAGTAGCATCAAAAGTGGGGAAATAAAGTATGCTTTAGTAGATAAAAAACATTCTGTGGAGATTACTTAAGTTATAAGATGCATCTCTTGAGTACTTATTGATGTTAATTTTTGCACTCTCTTGGTGCAGTTGGAATTACTCTGCATTCCTTATTCAAGCAGAACTGATGTTGTTCTGATGTAAAATTTTACTAACTGAAGGACATAGAATTCAGAAACAGGCATTTAAAAATCTGAGCAATAGAATTTAGCTGAGGACTATCAAAAGCTGTAAGTATTTGTATTTAAAACTAGCTTTTTGTAAGTTTAAATAAGTCCTTTTTTTCATTGCAACATGTTTAAGATTATTGAGACATTTGTGTTCTTAACTTGGTGCCCAGTTGCAAAAGTGACACCTAGAAACAAGGTACGTGACATTTTTTGCATATATGGAAACACACGCATATATATGAAGAGTATATATAAATACAGAGTTTTCAGAAGTAACTACTGATCAGAGATGCCTCAATATCTGCACACTCATGTTTTTCTTTTAGAAGTCTTGATTTTAAAGAGTGTTGTTAGACAGATTGCTTTCTCTAGAAGATTTCAGGTTGGTTTTAGAAGCCCAACATTGTGTGGGTGATACTTTGCACCTCTCAATAACATCCAAATACAGGAACCGCCAGTATTAAGTCCTTCTGAAACATCAGGATTTCCAAATCCTTCCAAACAGCAGGACTTTTTCTCCTAAATATGAAGTGATGCATGAGTTTTAATTGTTTGGTCACCAACCTGTGTTTGCTCTCAAAAATAGAGGAATTAAGTGTAATCAGAAGTATTTTAAGTCTTCTGAAACACTGAGGAGTCCTCTTCAACACCGCTTTTGCGAGTGAATTGTTAGCAACACAGTTGCCTCAGGGTTCCTACTTATTAGCACTTTGAATGCAGTGATCAATCTGCATGTCTTGTCTTATCTCAAATGTCCATTTTAAAATTCTCCCTCATGTGCTTGTGTAAGTGTCATTGTATGTATCATGGAGATGCCCATTGTATTTCTGTGAGTATAGAGCTATGAAAACTGTGAAGAGGTGGTGAATATTCCTACTTGGAACCTAGGAATCTTTAGAAAAATGTTGCATTTCGTTCAAGCAGAGAATTTTGCTCTTCTTTTCCTAAGCTTAACCCCTTTTTTATGTATGACAGAATCATGTATATACCTAAATTTGACCCTGCAGTGAAAGTTTCCTCTTTTAATGCTTTTTTTTTTTTTTAAGGGAAAAAAGGAGGAGTGCAGATGTGCAAAGGGCCATTAGATCTTTTTTGCCTCCCTTCTTGCTGGTGTTTGAGGAGTCAGATCCATAGCTAAAAACTATGTATGGAGTTAGTTTTGCAGATATCAATGGGAATTTCCATGTCATAAATTAAAAAAAAAAAGTATTAATATGAACAAAACCTCCTGTGTGTTTTGGGAATCTTACCTTAGCCTTCTAAGGATGCTTGATATTTCTGTCTGTCTGTGTTTACATTGGACTTCTTTTGCTATATTGCTCATACATACACAGATATTTTAGTGGATTATCTTTTTCCTGGGTTTCTAGGCATAAAAATGTATATAACTGAGAATAGCTGTGTCCCCTGCAAAGCAGGAAGCCAGTGTGCAATGTAGCAAACTCTATTAGTAGTGCATCTTCAAGCTAGTCAGATGTCAAGAAATAGATAGTTTACTTTTATTCTGAGTGAAAGATAATGGAAGGGCTAG
This sequence comes from Phaethon lepturus, assembly GCF_000687285.1. Taxonomy (NCBI): domain Eukaryota; kingdom Metazoa; phylum Chordata; class Aves; order Phaethontiformes; family Phaethontidae; genus Phaethon; species Phaethon lepturus. The sequence continues at coordinate 41,322 of NW_010515772.1, forward strand.
ATGGTGGCATTGTATATGAAGAGTGATATGATGTCTCTAAAGTCATGCAGGATATTGATTTAAAAGTCACGCAATACAGTTAGTAGTCCAGATACTGGATTTTGCTTGTGCTAAAGGAATGTGGCTCTTTTCCTGCTG
>NW_010515772.1:41490-58738 GCF_000687285.1 Phaethon lepturus
TTCCTTCATAGAAATAAAAGTAATGTAGTGAGAAAGTTAATTGATCGCTTGTTTTCTAGTTCATTATTACTGACATCAGTTGGCGTTGAGAAATGCTTTAGGAAACTCAGAGAAAGATCTCTCCTCCAAAGAAGCTTAGAGACCAAATTGGGTAAGTCATGAAGTTGACTTAGATAACACTGATAATGGTTTTCCTTTTATTTAAGTCTAGAGATGCTTGAATACCTACATTTAATGTAGACAGTAAGACAAAGATGGACCTCAACATATGAACGAGTTGGGAGTATTGTGTATCTCAACATATATCCAGACATGCAGGAAACGGAGCGTATAAGAGTAAAAACAGAGCCTCAATCATTTTAGCACTGCTGTAGCTGAGGAGGAGAGAAATTTTTCTTACCATGTTTTCCCCTGAGTTGCAGCAGGAAGCACTGGTGTTCTTTGGGGAAAAGGCAGATGGGTTTTGCAAGGGATTAGTCTAGAACAGTGCTTGCCAGAAATGTCACTTACAGCAGCAGAAGGGATTTGACACCAGCAAAAGAACAGACATTTCTGTCTTGGGATGTTGGAGTGTTGCAGAATGTCCTGTGTGATATCAAACTGGCAGGTTGAATGATTGGAATAGCCAGATAAATTAAAATGTGAACAAGTTAGATTGCTTCCTTCTCAATCTTTGGTCTTGGGTCTGAATCCTTTCCTAGATTGTATGTGCTATGTCCCCTGATTTATTTTAGAATATAGGTTTGCATTTTCAAGAGACTCAAAGTATATAAGTAAGAGGTAACAAAAACAGTAAATTTTCTGTCCTTTAGAGTGTCACATGTGTAGACATAAACCAATTGAATGTCTCCCAGTATGGTGACTTGGAAAACTTCTCTGCTGAAAACAGTCTTTGAAAAAAGGAGATTATTTTTGCTCTTCCCCAAATGCAAATCAAACTGTCAAAAATGTGTGCCTGTCAATGTGCATCTGTATCAGGCTCATTTGTCAGCCAGGAGCTAGATGGACTTACAGAAAGAGATTTCTGCAAGTCAAATGAAGAAACTGGGATGCAGGCAGCGTGAGATTCCAGAGATAGCTCTGGGAGTTGCTGTGTGTGAACAGAATAGCTTGTCTTGCTAGTGGAGCCATAAGGAAAGGTTGCAGAAAGAATCAGATGGTTAGAGTGACCATTTGATCAAAGGAGTACAATGGCCCTGAGAAGACAGTCCTTGGAAGGGGTGATGACTGATTATTTCAAAGCAGTGGGCAGTCAGTCACATTTGAGCCAAGGACTATTCTTGAAGCCATCAGAAAAGAATGCAGTAAGGCATATCTAGTAAGTAGAGGAAGGAATTCCCACTGACATTTAACTTAGCTGGAAAAAACAGCAGTGGAAAGTGGTGTGAGGTGTTCAGAGAAATTTGTTAATGTCAAAGTATGGAAAATTTATCTTTTTGTTCTCTCCAAAAGCTGAACTGAAGAAGAGGAGAAAGAAGTGTGAAAAAGAAAGGCAGTATGGGAGCGGGGCCTAGGAATGTCAGTGGAATAGAGGAGGTGATAATGTCTTCAATGTGTTTTCCCATCTTAAAAATGAGGTGCCTACAAGTGTCAAGCTTAAACTTTTGCACAAAGCAACTGTGACTTATGAAAATAGTAAAGAATACGTGTTACGATGATGATCCACAGTGGTTCATGGTATTAACAAAGAGTGCTGTAGAAATGAAAAAGTATAGATTTTAGCTGTTTGTGTTCCAAACCCAGTGTTACTGACTTTAAATGTTCTTCGTAAGGTGAAGACAAACACTAATCTCTTTCTTTTCAAGAGGTGTGACCAATAGTGCAATGATTGTAGTTGAAAAGCTTACAAACAATGTCATTGCAACCAGAGTGGGGGGAATTCTCCCTTCATCATATTAAAGACACTGTATTTTATACTTTGGACTGCATGTGAGGTCCGAAAAGAATAAATGGCATAGCTTACAGTTGAAAAATGGAAAGTTTATTGACACTAAAGGGTAATTTATGCTTGAAAAATTTCTGTACATACATTGGTTTGTTGTATTTATGATTTCAATTTTAAATATTGCCATCAGAATAAGGCTAGGTTCCTAGAAATAACAGAGATACCAGCAGAGGAAGTGACAAGAGCAAATGAAGAGAAAACAACTACTGGTCCTCAAGATTTAGGATCAGCTAAAGAATTTGGACTTTGAACACTGTCTTGTCAAGTCTGTTAATAAATGCATTTGAAGCTAGATCAGGTATCTCTACATATCACTCTGTAGACATGGCCCTAGAAACAGGGAAGTCTTAAAATTTAAACCTTAGAGCTTGTGACGTGTTTATGTCTGTGTCAACAAGGAGTTATGGGCCATTGTGAAAGCATGTCTGCTGCTGAAACCAATTCCTCTTCTTCATTAAACGTGCTAGTATCAGTCATTTAGTGAACCACTAATGTCAATAACCTTTATGGAGTTATTAAAGATGGATTAATGGCTTTGAATTCTGCATCAGACAAACAGAGTAATAGGACAGCCACATGTGCCACTGCTATTGCAATGTTAAGAACATGACAGTTTGTCATGATTTTTTTTATATAGTGCTCATCAAAATAGTAACTGAATATTTCACACAGTTTTGAACTGATACATAGCATTTTTTGGGACTCTCTTACTGTATTACCTGCTTTAAAAAAATCCTAAAGTTTTCTTTGCATGTCAGAGATTTTCCTGCTTAGGAAGTTTTCCCTTGTGCTCACTCAATTTGTTTTATGAAGTGGGATTCCTTTTACTCCTCTCTCAGTGCCAGATTTCCTGATTAGTAGAGCTCCAAGTGCCAGGAAGAAAAACCTTCTGGGGCCTCATGTGGTTGGACAAGATCTCAAAAGTTGTGTGTCCGTATCACTCTACAGTGGCCCTTTGAATTCAGTAGAGATGAGGACATTACGGCAAGGCGCTGCCTGAGCACATTGGCCATCACAGAGACACCCACACTGGCAGTTGTTCTGTGTCCCTGCGAATTGCAATTATGGTTTGGGGGTTGGTCTGAATGGAAATTCTGTTCTCAGGGAAAATTTGCCTTATCATCCATGTGCCAAGCCTGAAGTTTGATGTGAAGAAAAGGATTTGCCTGTTAGTGTCCTACTTAGACTTGTGAGTAAACAAAATGCTGTCTCAAAAGAAGGCTTATCAAAGCCTGAATTTTGATACTAAAGAAATACTTTGTGGTTGATGCACAATTTCTTCACCAGTTCTCCCTGAACCATTCCTCTTCATTTTGGAAAAAAATCTAAGTACAGAGTTTTGAAAACATATTTAGCAATATTTATATGAATTTCATTACCTTGAGCCAAAGCTAATGACTGTGTAGGCATGTGGTGACAGGAATTAAAAGTGAAAGATTTTTGATTTGGTATTTGGTATGAACTTCACTTTGTTTCTTCTTAAACCGAGACTGATTGTGTGAAACAATACCAATGATAAATTATACAGTATTTGTTAGAAAGAGAGTGTAACCTTTCAAATGTTCAGGATTTCATAATCTTGATTATAAAGTCTTTCAACACATGAGGTCTAGCACTATTATACAATCAAAGTATACTAAAGTCTTCATAATTTTCTGCGTACAACATGTTCACATTGCACTTATTTACATTGCAGTAGCATCAAGTAATATGGTGGTTAGTGATCCGCTGCAATACTTGGTGCCAAAGATGTTACCATATTGATCTCTGCATGCTTAAATTGAGCATGTAGATTCTTAGCTAGAAGAAATGTAAAATCACTCTTGGTCTGAGCGTGTTAATCACTAAATTAATCACTGGAAAGAAAAAAAACACAAACAACAAATAAACTTCAAAGATGTGGCAACTGTAGGATCTGGTGAAATTAGGAAATTGGGACAGCTTGATAGAAACAAAAGAGATGGAAGTTGCTTTGACGCATTTCAGGTCAACTGTTGGAAAACTCTGGAAAGAAATCAAACTCTCCATTCTAGCCTAATCAGATCAAACAAGGTCTTATTTGTATCTGTTTGTCTGGCACGTTTTGAAAACTGAATTAGAACAGTAAAAGAGAAATGCAGTGACTATAAGATATGTATAAACACATGCACATCTGGTAATAACCATTGTGGATGATAAGTTCTTTTCTGTAAGTAGCCCCATGATAATCTGGCAAACATAATAAGGCACTATTATTTTTTTTCTTTTTAACTGATTCAGCCTCATCTGCTAATTTCCTTCCTCAGTCATTATATTTGATGTACCAAAGTGATGAATGTGGTTAAAGAACAAGTATAAAAAAATCTGATTTGAGGAGCCTGACTCTCTGTAATTATTTGTACAACCTGTCTGATGGAAATACAAAAGCAATTATATTTTAATCCATTTTAGTCAGTCAGAGGGTCATAGAGCTTGGTTCAATAAGGAATCAAAGCATGTTCTTAATTTTAAGCATGTGATTAATCCTGCTTATATACTTGAAGTTAAATGTTTTGCAGGTTAGGGTCTAAAGTAACTAGGCTGCATAGACAGAAATCTGGAAAACACAAACAAAGTAATGAAGGGACTGTGTACTTGTTTGTTTTTATCCAAATACATTTGCTTTCTCTAAATCACCCCTTTCTATGACCTCTTAACCCTTTCCTCCTCCAAACAGTGACAGGAAAAAAACCAACTTCCGTAAGCATGAGCCATAATCAAAAACCCAAGTTCATGTGTACTAGAAGTCAAATCCTTGCCACACTTAGAATCACAGAACCATTAAGGTTGGAAAAGACCTTTAAGATCATCAAGTCCAACCATCAACCCAACACCACCATACCCACTAAACCACATCCTGAAGTCCCACGTCTACACATTTTTTGAACACTTCCAGTGATGGTGACTCCCCCACCTCCCTGGGCAGCCTGTGCCAATGTTTGACCACTCTCTCAGTAAAGAAATTTTTCCTAATATCCAATCTAAACCTCCCCTGGCGCAACCTGAGGCCATTTCCTCTCATCCTATCACTAGTTACTTGGGAGAAGAGACCAACACCCACCTCACCACAACCCCCTTTCAGGTAGTTGTAGAGAGCGATAAGGTCTCCTCTCAGCCTCCTCTTCTCCAGACTAAACAACCCCAGTTCCCTCAGCTGCTCCTCATAAGACTTGTGCTCCAGACTTGTGGCCTTCCTACTTATGAGCAAACACAAAACTATTCAGAGTTTATGCCAAGAGCGCAATTATATTTATGATTATTAGAAGAGCATCTGTTATGTGTGCTATTTCCATATTATGTATATATTACAAAACAGTATGATAATATATGATATTTTACATGTGCAATTCATACCTCATACTAAAAAAATTCAAGAGAGCAAGAATATTTTATACTGTCCAAGTCCTCTCCCTGATTACTGACTTCAGAAGTAGCAGAATCAGATTTTACATGCTAAGAGTAATCAAGGCAGCAAGGACGAAATTTTTTAAAAGACAGAGGAGAGTAGTGAAAAGGATGATGATAGAGGGGCAGGGAAGAAAAGGCAGGTGGCAATGTTGGAAGAGAGATTTATCTAAAGTAAGGTGGACAGAAAAGTAAATCATAAAAGAAACTAAAGCTGTGAGCCCAAAATACTGGCAAAAAGCCAGAATAAGTGTGGGATGATTAAGGGAGGATGAACAGAAAAGGTAAGGCATATTGTTGCTTAAAATATGAAACTTGGTGCCAGAATACTGCAATGATGTTTGGATTAGATCTCAGAAGGTGCGGCCCTGTTAGTTAGAGACTGGATTTTTAATCCTGGTCGTCTTTAATTCAATGGAGAAGTCGCACAGGATTTTTCTCTAGGTATTATATATAAGATAGAGACAAAGTCTTCATGCACAAGACACAGTTTGCTGTTACTTTTTTATATGGCTGATGTTGGGATTTTAAGATCAAATTGTGATATGCCCCAGAAAAGTAAAAACTCTAATAGTTTTCAAGAAAACTAATAATTCTGGCATTTAAAATATTGTAAATATTAGAATACCTATTTTTCATGAAATTGGGTGAATTTATAGTTCAGAAATTAGTTCAAAGTCAAAAGTAGTTTGCCATCTACATCAACCCACTAATAAGCAATACTTTGAGAAATATGAGATGAACCACATTTGGAAAAAGTTATGAGTATTAACTAGAACTTAAAACAAAGAAATAGGCTGTGGAAAAAAACAGCTTATGGAAGTTTTTCTTTGGAAAAGGAAATTATGCTACATGGTTAAAAATAATATGAAAAGTAAACTTTGTAAGAGATGAAAAATGATACATATACTAAATGCTTGATTCCAGCTTTCTATCCTTTACACGCTTCTAAATTATGGAACAGCTGTTTGATATGAATGGTACCAAGTTTCTGCTATTCTGAAAAGGCTTAAGAGCTTGTTTCACTGTGGATCTCTCAATTACTTGCAACTGTGACAGTTTCATATAGTGTATTTCCTAATGAAGTCATCAAAATGTTTTTTGATTTTCATACACCCAGAGATTCACACTTCTTTATCAGCCTAAATCAAACAGTTTCTTTTAGGCAAGATGCACAGATAAACAAAATATTTCAGCATGGCTCTAAGGAGCTGCTGCATTGAAAAGTAAGTTGTTTAACAAGCCCAAAATTAATACAGCCTGAAGAGGGCAGTAAAGATAAAGCTTTATTTTTCGTACCTTTTCACTGTTTTCATTGTACATTGTATTCTGAAAATGCATTACTGGACAGCACATATTTACAGGCGTTATACATTTCTGGAGCTATGCTGCATAAAATATACTTCCAGGTCAATGAAATCCTTTGTTGGGATTTATCTGAGGCTCTAACTCCTTCAGATGACAGTGCAGAACTGTCTATCACTTCTGGAAGTAGCTTGCAGATAATGAATTGCATGAGCCAGCCTTGCTTCAGCTGGGATATCCCCATAGAACAAAACAACATTGAGCTCTGCAAGTGGGTTAAAAGAATAATTTTGCAGATTGCCAAAAAACGAGATGTTGTTTTCATATTTTGTCTTATTTTGTCGTAACCGTTCTGGAGAGGCCAAGTGCTCCCTTCAGAAATGGACATGTGGGATTTTATAAGAGGAAAATAATTTTATACTTTTTCCACTCATCTGTCTTGGGAGCTTCGTGACAGCAAGGCTTATATTGAAACTTAGGTCATTTTCCTTGTGTTAAGGGGCAGTGAATTTTATATGGTAAAAAATTATGCGTGTGTTGGGAGGAAACTGCAATTGCAGAACAGCAGATGTCTAAATTGTTCTGAATATTCAGTATGTTCATTTCTGATTAGGCATTGTTACTCCTCGGGAGCCTGCTATTTCCTTTAGGCTCAGGAAATAACATACCTTTTTAAAGCTGAAAGAAATGTATGTATTTACGTATTTTGTTTGTAGGAATACATGCATACACACATGGACACCATTATGAAACTTATTTTTTAAGATGTTTTGTACATACAGATGCAGTGGGCTTGTGTGTATGTATATATCCATACAGGTAGAGTATACTACCCATATCCATTAGGAAATGTTAGGCAAAGCTTGGAAAAGAACTTGATTTTTCCCTTTGAAGAAGACAACTATCAAAAGATACTGGTTTAGTGAATAACTTTTAATCATGAAAGTCATGCTGAAATGGATGGTGTTCCAGTAGTAAAGCAACATGGAGCCAATATTAGGGATGAGAGTGTAGGATTCTTAATGTTTGCTGACAGTATCCCAAACAAGTCTTGCAACTCCCCAAAAAAAGTAACAGCTCAGATTTTCCTCGTATCCCTTCTCGAAACAGCAGGACAAGGTCTGACAGGTACTCTGCCCCTTACTGAGTAGAGCTGTGTAAGGGGTGCAGAGGTTCTTTGGAGTCATGGTAGTGAAATAAGGAAGGAAAATACATGGTGAGGGGACAGTACTGAAAGCTGAGAAAGAAATAATTTTCCTGCTTGTCAGAGAATTCTGATTTTTCCTTTAAAAAATCACAAGCTTAAAATTCAAGATTGAAAACTTTTATTTTGTAAGAAATGAAATATTTTCTGTTCATGCCAGTCTTAAAACTTGTAAATAACTGAATTAATTGTAGTTAAAAAATTCAAGCATTATTTTCTGAAATTACAAGAAAAAACCCAACGTTTTGTTTTGGGGCGAGATAGCATTTCCACTAATAGGCTCTTTTGACCAAAACTCCCCATCCTGTAGGGCATTTCCCTATGAAATGTAGCTCAGTTTTGCTCAAAGACCTCAATAGATTTTTTTTGCCTAGACTTTATTAAGTAAAAGTGTTCCTAATCAGATATTGAGGCAAGTACTGAGCTGCTACAAACAAGAGTGGCTCCACTGAAATACAAGCATCAGCTGGCTGAGAAAAAGAGACCAGTACAGTTAAGCACATTTAATTGTTTGGAATAGCTTCATTGTACTTGAGATTTATCATTGGAAAAATCATAAGGCAGAAGCTGAAAATAGCCATTTGTCGGCCACAGTTCAGTGAAACGTTTAACCACACGCTTCAGTTCATCCCTATTTAATAATGTACTTAAGTTATATATTTAACTTTAGTCACATGCTGAAGTCCATTGCTTTCCAGGGCTTTTAAACAAAGCTTTCACTTTTACCCATATTAAAATGACAGAATTGTCCACTTGCCAAGTTGTAACTGAATGATATTTCTATTTTTAAAATTAAGTATAAAGACATAGGAACCACTCACCCTCTTCTGAGGAAGCATAAAATAACACTGGAGTAATTTCTTCACGACCCAAAGTTTCCATTTACTGTATTTATTGGCTGTACATTTCAGGTGCTAATAAATAAAACAAGTGCAGATTTGCTTATGGTATTTATAACATACACGTGCACCCTAGTAACAAGATAAACTTGTGTGAAAAAATGGTATTTCTTCTAATGATAGAGTGTTAAGATGTGTTTTGGCAGAAAGTCAAAAAAGAGAGCAAATGTTAACCCACTGGAAATGGACTGGTACCTGTGAATAAGTTGACAGGCATATTTTTTCTGAGTAGTTTAACCTGTATGTTGAATTTGCCTTGTTGGGGTTCTTTCCTCTTCTGAAGTCAGAGATACCACCTCGTGATGAAGAGGTGCTCAGCAACAGTTATGGTGGCAACACAGCTGATACGTAACTGAGCGTACTGACCCTAGGCACATTGGCAAATTAACCAAGATCCAATTAATCAAGATAACAACTTTTGGTCCTGTGTGATATGAGCCTGTTGACAATTTCTGTCTTTCAGCTATGTTGTGCATAGCCTATATCCTTCTGGATGGCATGTGTTGTAACCTGGGTTTTTGCCAGACTGAAAATAATTGATTACTTTTCTTTTTAGCTGAAGTAATCTGCTGTTGATTATACTTGACCCCAGCAAACTTTCATTGTAGCAGTCTTATGCTGATTGTATGTCTGGTCACAAAATACATCCCAATTCTGTCATTTGACAGAAAATGCACACATTTTTGAAGCATAGAAAAAAGTATATGGACAGTCAATGATGTACTAGATACACTTACAGTTTGCTCTATGATGCCATGCTTTTCATCATTTTGATTTGAAGTAATCTCCATTCATCATTTTCTGTGAAAATGATTTTGAAATGTTGTTAAATCTAGATTTTGTACACATTTTGTTAGAGTCATTCTAACAATAATAGATACTGATATTTTATTAGAGACCTTTCTACATCTGGACAAGTTTATTTACAGAAAATAGGGCAAAAACAACCTAAAAAAAATCAAAGCAAGTATCTGTTCTTCACTGTACCTTTCAAGAGCTTAACAACAGTGTTTTCTTGGTTCTTAGAAGTATAGCCTATGCTGCTATAAACCAGACTGGACTCTGATGCAGCTTTCTGTCCCTTTTTGCATTGTTTCCTGGAAGACTGGACTTAGACAGGGTTCAGCTGCTAAGGGTATACTATGTCAAAAGTATGGACTTTTGCACTCTGATGAGATGTTTTAAAATAGGACAGTAGGCAAAAAGCCCTACCAGACTTCAGAGAAGTTTTTTTTTAAGATTAAAAAATTATGAATTTTCTTAAGATCTCCCATTAAGAGTGTGATATATATTTATAGTACCCTCAGGTTCTGCACAATAAAAATGGTTAAACCTTTAGTCCTTTTAGTCGTTCACAGTTTTATTACAGAAGTTATTTTGTAGATTTTATGCTTAGAGCAAGGTCAATGTATTGCACTGTATAAATTATTCTAAGTAATTGCTCAGTTATTTTATAGCTTAGTCACAGGATTTTTTTATTATTAAACATAGCCTTTTCTTTAAGGCTGGGAAGAGAAGGGCGCTATAAATCACATGGCAGCTTGCCATTTGGGGTTTCAGCTTTACCTGTGATAAGGATTTAATAACAATCTGGCCCAGACACCAGTTCCCTCTCAATTACCTTTCCACATGGGCATTAGTTCACACTGTTTATTAAAAACTCCCCTTGTAGTTGTTTTAATGGAGTGTTTCAGATTAATGGCCCCTGCGGAGTTTAACTTCATTGCACTTCATTAAAGCTAGATTGTACAAAAGGTTACTTCAATTAAATCCAGAACTTGACCTTAAATCTGTATGGATTTTTTAGAAAATGTGGTAAAATTGCTATGCCAATCCTTTGAGATTAACAAGGCAACATCCTTCTTGGTGACTGAAGTTCAAAATATGTTATATCTGTTCCAAATTTGCTTGCAGATTAATATTCAGATTTCAGGAGATTAGAAGATGAAAGCAACTGAATGGTGTATGGTCTAGAAATGAATTGTCAAAGTAGTTTTGTTAGAAATAGGACAGCCTAGGGAAACTTGAGTGCTTTTTCTTGCTGGTAAAAGCGTTTGCTGGATGTTTCACAAAACTTTTGTGAGGAAATAACCGTTTATCTGCACTGCAGGATGAAAGTGCTTCTATAAACAAAACCCTCGTATTTTCTAAACACAAGCCCCCCCAATGACTGCCTAATACACTACCTCTTTTGCATGGGTAGGCCTTTCAGTGCAAAAATCTTTGGTGTTCTCAGTTGCCCATTTTCTTGACAAATGTCTTTGGAACAGCAGGTGTTGGGGGAGGTGTCCCGTAGTAATGTCGAAAGAAAGGTTGATGCAGAACTTTCTTGGGTTGGGTCAGTTGGTTTAGCAGGGAGAGAAGGAACAGTGGAGTGATGCTGAGCTTTTCCTAAAGAAGCAGATAAGCTCGCTAGTCTTTCTGGAAAAGACAATGGTTTTGATGTCCTAGGAAACAGGGTAGAGATACTAAATTTTGTGGGGTGGAGAAATAGAGTAACCTAGGTTAGGACATTTTAAGAAATATTATCATAGCTAGTTTTATTGATTTTACCCAAAGTCTAGGTAAGATTTTAAAATAGGATCTATGTCCAACAGAGAACAAAAATATATGTGTATGTGTTCATATATTTTATGAATTTTATAATTTATAATATTGTTACTATGGTGGACTCCAGATGCTTCAGTCTAGATCTGGCTCCTATTTTGTTAAGGATTATGCAAACTGTGAAGTGATGTGAGATTGGCTTTACATAGTTCATAGAGTAGTTGAAGATAGTGTGCAACACGTGTAACTAAAGGAAGTTGTGTATACAGTATTTCTAATTAGTACTATTAGGAACAAGTGACCTAGCTCTTGTAAACAATTGGTCATGTTGGCCAATGGATATGGCCTCCTAGTAAATTGGGATAGACTTGATCCCAAGATCTACTGTGAGATAAATTAATGTATAAACTTTAAGGCAATCTCTTGGTTAAACGTGCCTGTTAAAGATTTCAAATAACTTGGCTTAACCAGCTAGCTAGTGTATATTAAAGAAAGATTTATGTCCTCTAATGAGATAAATATGGAAGTCCAGTCTATAATATTCCTATGTATAAAATGAGATTTATTCCACATCATCTAATTTTTTAGTACATGATCAATCTGGGTTTTCTTGAGTATTAGGAGGATTTGGTGTTGCTATTATTATCAGTTTTCCCTCTGAAATACTCTGTTCAGTTCTTGTCAATAAGTTGTACAGTAAGTGTCTAGTTTAGCAGTATATATGATTTTTGTACTAAGAAAGTTTGTATCGGTCTCTTGTTAAAGGAAATAAAAAAGATGTAGGGGGAAAAAGCAGCAATTCACAATTCTATCATGATCTAAGTGAAAACATTTAGAATTTTGATATTTGTTTCTCTGTATATATGTGTATATATATATAAATATATATAGAAACAGAAAGCCAAGGCCTATGGCATTCCATGGATTCACACATACATCCTGAAATTACTGAGATTAAACAAAGATCTGAGTATTTATCATAAGATGTTCTGAATTTATTTTTAGATCTGACTCATCATAGCAGTTATTGAATGTTATACTTAAAGATATTTCTTCAGGTAAATTTTATACATTTTAAAGCAACATCTTCTTGATGCATGATCTCGGAGGGCTAGAATCATATATTCTTTGCTAAGGGGAAGTGTATTTCAGCTGCAAATGATTATTAGCATGGATCTTACATGTATCACAGTTTCAAGATGGAATATTGCCCAGCCTGCATATGAAGTTGTGGGCACAAGAGAGTTGATAGTCACATATTTCAGGCTTTCTATTTCAAGATCATTAATTAGTATTTAGGATGTTCTTTCCAACTAGTCACATCAAACACCTTTTCTCCTAACACTTTTGAGTAAATTTGTGGAACTAAACAGAAGAGCTTTTGGCATTAAACCTTTCTAAAGCACTGAATGATCTCTTGGTCATGACCCACAATCTGGGGTCAGACCGTCCTGCTCAGTAGTGTGAATTTTCCCTTGTAATTTTAAAAGAAATAAATCTAACAAATGAGCCAACCAGTTTCCACTGCCCTGCCCCACCAAGTCCTCTCTAAGCTGTCAAACACTGTCTCTTCTTCAAATAGCTAGTCGAAAAAACACATACTATTTTTAATCAAATAATGTAAAAAGCTGTTCGTAAAATCCCTAGTATTGCCTATATTCTGAAGCGTTCACCTTCTAAATGAGCCTGTTGGGCTGAAGGGTGAGCTGGGAGGACAATACATTAATATAAAATCATGAATGGTACCAGCACAGGAAAGTCAATAAGGGAAAAAACCATCTGTTTCTCTCAATATAGGAAGTAGAGGACATCCCATTGACAATATCAAAGGGCAGACTTGATACAAATGAAAATAAGATTTTTTTTTTCACATGACCCATAATTAGGTTTTGCAGTGCACTAAAATAGGGCATCATGAAGAATAAATGCATTTAAAAGGAGATTACACAAGTTCATGGAAGAAAATTTGAAACAATGGTTGGATGAAACTTTCAGCTCATACAATCTTCAAACTGTGATTGCTGGAAGGTGGAATTGCACAATGAGGAAAGATTGCTATGTGCTTCCCCTTTTTTTGCTCTTCCCTATAGCTTTTGCTACTGGCCTCTACCCAAGATAAGCTGCTGCTCTAGTTGCCACACTTGTGGCTCCCAAGCTCACTTTGAAGTCAGGGTTTGGCTATGGTTGTGGAATGGCATTAAGATAATTTCAAGGATGAAATCCCCTGAGAAAGGAGCAGTGGTGTGTGTGGTTTTTGGTGTTTTGTTTGCTTGTTTTTTAAATCCTTGATCTCCTGTGTGCTTATTACCTTTACTATGGTATCGGTTCTTTCCTTATGCTTTGTTGTGATTACATAAAATGCTGAGGCTGGAGCTGTCATCACATGTAGGTGGTGAAATGACTGGTGTAGCAGCTGTCTTTTCTGCAGGACTACAGTTTTATGTCTGACTTCCTTCTGCCAACTCTGTGGCTTTCTGCTGATCTCCCTCTCTGCATGGAAGACATCTGCCTTGAGCTGAACACAAGCATGTCAAAGAGAGTGCTGGTAAAAACAGGGTCCACTGTCTCCTCTGCAAGATGAGTTTGTCAAACTACTCTGCAAACTAGGAAATGAATCATTTAGTCCCAAACCACTACCCACAGAGCACATGACAGAATGAGAAATACGTTTGTTTCACCTGCAACTGATCAGAAATTGCTCATCAGATAGGAAATCTATCTTCCCTCCCTCTACCCACTTAAATCTGCAAAAATGAGGGGTACTATGCCAATCCAGCAAAGCTTTTAAGTGTATGCTTACCTCCAAGCACAACTTAGGCCTTTGATGCTAATAGTACCATTTATATACTTGCATTAGAAAGTGAATAAATGCTTTGCGACACTCTGAACGGGAGTACTTTGGCACTCTGCAAGCTCTTGTCTGTGAGTGTGTATCTCTGACGAAGACTGAAACAGTTTTCAAGTATTTCAGAATGTAACATCTTGCTTCTTTCAAAGCGCCAGCCCATTAGGGCACATCATATTGATACTTGCCTCACGATTCTGACTCCTCACAGGATGCTACGTTAAATTCAAGGTCATGGTGTTAATCTTCAAAGTCCTTCACAGAATTGGTACATGTTACCTCAGAGAATCTTTCTGTGTGACTACAACCTCTCCTGACAGCTGTGTTCCTCAGGAATTATGAAGCTGTCAACCTCAAGGGTGAAGCCTGAGAGGGCAGAAGACAAGGCCTCTTCAGCAACACTGCCAAAGCTTTGGAAATCATTATCAGAGTAGATAAGAATGACCACAAATCTTTGTGTCCTCTAGGCAAAGTATAAAACTCACTACAAGTTAGCTCCCACGGGCACAACTAAAGACAGTAAAGATAGAGGGTGAAAAAAGTTAACAGTAAGAAAAAGAAGAGCAAGACAGGAGGAGGAGGAGAAAAACTGCTCTCCCATTGCCTTCTCAAAATAAAAGCCTTAGTTCTGATTTGGGGACAAATAACGTGAATATTTCAGATATTACAGAGGGGTCATTTGTATTTGTTCATTAGACTATTTTATTTTAAATTTTAGTATATAGGCATCCATTTGTGTGTTCCTCAGCTCGTCTCAGTGTCCTTTTAATGTAATATTAATACATAGTTAATATATATCAGTAATAGAGCACATGCCAGAACACCTATTTAAGGCCAATAAAATGATAGGTAGTTCCTTTTAATTATTAAGGATATGTTTTTTGTCAAATCATATAAGAACAGGTCAGATTCCACTAGCTGTCTTACAATGCATAAAGGTTACAAACTGATTCATCAGGATGTGAATGTTTTATGTACTTGTAGGTAAGAAAAATATCAAACCCACTAACATCTCGTGATCTGTAACTGTTATGACAAGAGACTGGCCCTTTATCTTTCTCCATGTTTACCTGGGATTATCTGCCTTTGACTTTAATCAATATGCATGGCTTTTGTAAGTACAAATTAAAGGTGAAGATTTTTTGTCCCTTGTGTTGGAGTATTTCTAATTTAAAATCATGTAAAGATCATGAGATCATGTTTTGTTTTAAAAACTATTAATTACTTGAATAAATACAGTGAACTGGGCATGTCTCTCTTTCTTGCCATAGAGGCACACAGGTTAAATGGAGCTGATGATTGATTAGGGTGCCCTAATCCTGCTACTGTTGACAAGGGTATTCATTGGTCGGAAAGCTGAGTCTTGTGTTTTCCCCTTCAGAATGGGATCTCAGGTTGTTAGGGTGAAAACAGGAACTGTAAAATTTTATGCTTCTCATTTAATTATAGTGATGTTAAATACAGAATACAAACCCTTTTGAATTGATGCTTGGGGATATGTTTTATCACACTAGAAAAAGAGGAGGGAAAGGCACAGTCCCACACTCGTCACTGGGAGAACTTTCACCTGCTGTCCCGGGGATCGAATTTGCTTACACCTGTATGCATGCATTAGTTCATATGAGTATAATTCATTCTTTGTATTAAAACTCTTCAAATGTTGGAAGTTAACAGAGTTCTTCACATTGGAGCTCTTCTTTTTAAGCAGAAAGGTGTAAGTTCTGTTCTTACTGCCTTGCTATAAAGTTCCGTGGGGTTATGGTGTTCTGCAAAATGGCAGCCATCATGTCGTAAATGGGCAGGCTCTTGTTACGTTTTAGTATTGTGGCTGCACTTTTATGCAAAATAGTCAAATGCATGACTATGGTTAACTCTATGAATAGTAAGAAAATGGTAATTGCTATGCTTTTGATTAATACAAAGTGGGTCACTTCAAAAGCATTTGCTGATTACAGTGTAACACTGGTACAGTAATTATATCCTCTATGGCTGGGAAATGTTGTTTGTGTTATTCTAGATATTTGTGCATAAAATACTTGACTTTTTGCATTTTCATTCAGTGCTAATGCTCATAAATCTGTAGTGCAACTACATCACAGAAAGAGAAAAGGAAAGGAAGGTTTGGATGTTAATGCTATGAAAATGAGACACATAGGAACAGGCAAAAATATCTATAAGCTGTATTTTTATGCAAAGGTGATCTAATGGCAATTATCTGCTCTGTATGGCAAAATCTTGTGGTTGTAAAATACTTTTAATTTACTTTGCAATCAGACACCTACTGATTAAAATCCACAATTTGCCTCAGTCTTCACTAGCAATCTCTTTTCCCACACCTCTCGAGTGGATGGACTGCAAGACTGGAGGAGAAAAGTCCCTGCCACCGTAAGAGAAGATTAGATTTGGGATTTCCTGAGGAACGTGAACATACACAAGTCTATGGGACCCAATGAGATGCATCCCAGAGTTCTGAGGGAATTGGCTGATGTAGTTGCCAAGCCACTCGCCATGATATTTTAAAAGTCCTGGCAGTCAGGTGAAGCCCCTGGTGAATGGAAAAAGGAACACACTTTTAAAAAGGGCAGCAAGGGGGACCCTGGGAACTACTGACCTGTCAACCTCACCTCAACCTCTGTGCCTGGGAACAGATCCTCCTAGAAGCTATGCTAAGGCACTTAGAGGGCAGGGAGGTGATTCGAGACAGCCAGCATGGCTTCACCAAGGGCAAGACCTGCCTGACCAACCTAGTGGCCTTCTATGATGGAGTGACCACATCAGTGAACAAGGGAAGAGCTACTGATGTCATCTGTCTGGACTTCTGTAAGGCCTTTAACATGGTCCCCCACAACATCCTTCTCTCTAAATTGGAGAGATATGGATTTGATGGGTGGACTGTTTGGTGGATAAGGAATTGGTTGGATGGTCGCTTCCAGTGGCTCAATGTCCAGATGGAGATTGGTGAGGAGCAGTGTCCCTCAGGGGTCTGTATTAGGACCAGTACTGTTTAATATCTTCATCAAAGACCTGGACAGTGGTATCGAGTGCACCGTCAGCAAGTTGGCAGATGACACCAAGCTGAG
>NW_010515773.1:0-30492 GCF_000687285.1 Phaethon lepturus
GGCATCACATTGGCAAGCCTATGACGTTGTAGGTCAGAAAGATCAAATGATGCTAAAAAGAGAGGAATCAGTCTGGTACGAGTCCCTAAGCTGACTGATGGGACACTCATGCCTGGGAAAGAAAATTTAAACTTTTGTTATGAGATCCTGGAGTTCACATGTCCTATAAATTTACCATGGGGCATGACCTTGCAGAGGAAGGCCTTTCACCCTCATTTTAGGGCAGTGGTTCCATCTTCAGTCTAAGAATCATTTTAGAATGAAAGGGGAAAAAAGTTACTTCTTAGAAAAATGACCGATTCCTGTATAAACCATTTCATTCAATCTATTTTATTCCACCATCTATAATTGAGTTCCACATCTTGGTTGTTCCAAGGTTATTGTAGCAGCAACAGTGCCATCACCACAGAAGGACTGGATGACAGATTTCTTATTTCCAGATCAATATGAATCATGGAATCACAGAGTCATAGAATAGTTTGGGTTGGAAAAGTCCTTTAAAGGTCATCTAGTTCAATCCCCAATGAATCTTCTGTTATTGTTGAACAAAACTCAGTCTGCTCTGGTAACATCTTTTCTGTCCTTCCCCATCACTTCTTCGACCTTTTCCTTATTTACTTTTTACATAAGATGATAATATTTAAGTACTACTTTTCCTTAGAGATATATTTTTGGGGATCTTCCTTTCATTATTTTAAAGAAAGAAATATGACATAAGTTGACTGCATTTTTCCAAGTGGAAAAGACATTATAATATGAATGCTATACCTCTACAACTTTATATCTATACAGCTGTATAGCTATCACTGGGGACCATGATTCTCTTATGTCTGAAATTATTTTTTGCATTTGTGATACTGCAGCTGTTTAGATTACTTATTTCCTTCCATATCTTTGAGTCATTTCTTCCATTTACGTTTTTCCTTAGAATCTTTCCTTTCGTTTTCATTTATAAGAAACTTGATTTTTATATGACTTTGTAACATTATGTAGGCTATATATCATATAGGAAGGCTATATATGTTTGAAATATGAAAAGTAATGCTTTACAAATGTCCACATGGACTAAATGAGCTTTCTGGTTTCACACTAGATGTATATGGTACTTATGTGCTGTCTCAAAATTTTAAGCTCGTAATTTACAGAGACACAGTGTGAGTATAACATTTAGCTATATTTTGAGCCATTATTCAATTCTTTGATAATCAGACTTCAAGGAAGAAATGTTAATCTGGCTGATGCTGTAACCAACCTCTTAGAAAGACAAGCAGTCTTCCTCAAAACGCAATCTATTGTAATTGTTATCTCTCTTCATTGTAAGAAAAGGGCCTATTGCAATTTTAGCAGGGCCTGTTGCGATTGAACAAGGGGTAACGGTTTTAAACTAAAAGAGGCTAGATTCAGACTAGATAAAAGGAAGAAATTTTTTACAACAAGGGTGGTGAAACACTGACACAGGTTGCCCAGAGAAGCTGTGGATGTCCCATCATTGGACGTGTTCAAGGTCAGGCTGGACGGGGCTCTGAGCAACCTGACCTAGTTGAAGATGTCCCTGCTCATTGCAGCGGGGTTGGACTAAACGACCTTTAAATGTCCCTTCCAACCCAAATTACTTTATGATTCTATGATTCTGTGATTTTATATGGAATTATTCCCATGTATCCATTACAAAAACTCTTCTTTGCAGTCATTGCCAAAGCAGCAGTATCCAGCTAGCCAAATCAGGAGTAGTGAGAACACCTGAAAAGCACGTGTTTCTCAGCTGAAGTTGCAATCCTCAGTCCAAGTTTATATCTGGTCTAACTTTGCAATTCAAAGCAACATCCATTTCAAAGTGTGTGCTGCATGGAAGACCAAACGCTTACCTTTCAGAATTAACATTTCCTCCTTGAAGTCTGATTGCCAAAGAATTGAATAATGATGCTGATTAGCTTGATGGCCTCGCAGTGCTCACACCGAACGAGCACTGCGGGGCAGGGAAGGGGCATTCCTCCTGTGCTCCTCTCCCCTTGTCTCCAGGAGCCTGCTGCTGTCTGGCAGCAGCTCTTGGAGTGTGGATTTGATTCGTGGCATCTAACGTCACGCAGGATTTATGCTGCGTCTAGGGGACTGTAATCCTCTGTTTAAAGTGCCTGTGAAGAAAGGCTTCATGACAGTCGGGCACTCTGTTGCATTAGTGAATGTTTATTGCTATTCTGATGATAGAGTATTTTCAGGTATCATAACTTTTGTCAGACCTGAGCTCTGAGCAGGGAGGCATAAATATCCAAGGGAAAGCTGCTCGCACCACACGCGGATCCACTCCACATGCTGTCTCCAGCGGGATTTGGCTGCGCATAAGCACAGCAACTGTGAGCATCCTCCCGCTGGGACTTCTGGGGTGACATAAGATTGCAGAGACATTTGCCAACACAAGTGTTCGGCTCAGCATACTGTTTGGAAAGATACAGGAAGGAAAAGGAGGAAAATGGGGAAGACCTACCCCGGTTCTAGAGGAAGTTTTAGGATCACGGAGATGTTGATTTAACCTTGTGTGGTCATTCCTTACAGTCGCTCCAGCTGCCTCAGATTCTGACCATTCACCTAGAAAAACCCAATTTGCAACCAGTATGGAGAAAGCCATACTTCAAAGATTAAGAAAGGCCTTTTTCCCTCAACTCTGCATGTACTAAAGTCATGTCAGACTGAGCAGAGAGCAGAAATAGAAAATATAACGTGTCCCTCGGCGCTGAATAATTTGTGTGATTTATTTAGCATCTTCTTTGCCAAGTGAGAAAATAACACATTATTATCCTTTTTCCTCTGAAATACTACTGCTATCTCAAAGTAGCTGTTCAGGGTGTACCAAATACAACAAGAACTATTTTACCAGATGTTTTCAGCTTAACATGAAACAGAGACTGACTCTTTGTTTTCGTAATGTGCTGGCATGCGCTCTACTCTCCAAGGGGAATGAACTTGGAGCCAGGTTAGTCATTCACCCATAGATGGAGCAGGGTTAATGTTCAGATGAAAAAGAAAATAATGATGATTTGAGTAGATCAAATTTCTCAGAGTATGAAATAATATACTGAGCAAAAGCTATAATTCACATGGCGCAGTCACCCACTAATGACATTTCTAGGTTGTTTCTGAGTGATTTCAAGACACTGTGCCATAAAATCTTAATGCATTTTATTAGAATAAGCATGTGTTTTATATGTAATGATCAGTAAGCTCCAGGGCATGAATGAAGCAGTAAGGGGCTTTCTTAGAGCATTTTTGTTGTATGATTTATTGTGCCTTAGAATTATTTTTCAGAACTGACATTTGTGAATGATAAGTATTTTTTCTGCTTGGTAATGTGGCTGGAAACAAAATCATGCAGAAAATAATGTACTTCTCTATTTTACAAATGCAGTTAATACTTTATTACAAGAAAAAAGCATTCTCAAAAAAATTATTTTGTGTCACAATACGCAACTGTTAATACACCAACTGATCTTGCACAAAGGGAGTCCTGTGATGAAGGTTTTGATTGTTCTTAGATAAATAAAAAGCAGCCTTACAGATTTCATAATGACTCATAACAGAGTGACTCATAGTAACTAAGCTGTTGGGGTCTTTGAAGAAGCTCAGGGCCTGAATTTTACATGCATTAGAAATATTTTCCTCCATTGTGATGGTATCAAGGAGCAGCGAGTTAGGCATAAACAGCCTCAATGATCAGTTAAAAGTACTCCTAAACCAGCAGAGTTTGTGAGCAGCAGTTGGGCAGGCTTCTGGATCAATGGTTCCCCGCGGGACTATGCAGAGTTGACGCTAAGGGGAGCAACATGGCCCAGGTGGAAAGGTTTAAACCTTCAGAGTAGTGGACAGTGCTGACACTGATCATGCAGTGCCCCAGCATCTTGCCGTGGGTTTTTTTAAGCAGCACAGACGATCTGTGAATACTTTATGGGACAAGTGCATTTTACTCATCCCTCTGAGCAAAAAGACATCCTTTGCTTTTTGCTTTCTTGACTCTTCATTAATCTACTGAATAGACACTTTGTGCTCATCCCTTGTTCCCACATACCCACTTTGAGTTCCTATAAGAACTCTTCTCCCCATCACTCCAGGTCCTCGCTAGCTCATGCCAGTTATCTCACTTCTCACTGCTATTCAGCTCACAAAAGTCACATTTCCTAGTTTACAAGCATTCCTATTTTGGCCATTCCTTTGGCTTTTGTTCCCATCACTCCTTCTCAAGCTATGTTTGGTTTTTGTGACTTTGATACATCTGGTTAGGGCTATTCTGAAGAACAGCTTTCTCCTTAAAATTGCCCAGCAAGCCAACCTAGCTCGAGGGCTGGCCTGACTGATCAGCCCCAGCAGCCTGCAACCCTCAAGAGACAGAGAAAGCAAGATTAAACTCATTGCCTATCAGTCACTGATCACAGCCTCAGCTGAACTTCATGGATAATGATAACTAGGGCCCAGATCTAGTGTAAGCAGATCTGACTTAGGACTGGATCATGCTCTGGTGATGTTCAGGTGTGTTTCTCTCTCTCCACTGTCTTGAAGCACTAGCTCTTACCTCAGCTAAATTATTTGCACTCAGCGATTTTGAGTGCTGGAGATCTAAACAATGGGTGCGTCCCTGCCTAACGTGATCACACTGGATCTGGGCCATGTAATACTAATACTAATACTAATACTAATACTAATACTAATACTAATACTAATACTAATACTAATACTAATACTAATACTCATACTCATACTCATACTCATACTCAGTGAACTTGATATTACATGGGAATATCAGCTCTCTACCACAAAATAAGCATAGTTCAGGACTTCAATAAAGCTGAATCTTCATAATCCATGTGCTGGTCATTGTGGAATATGATGATCTAATTAAACTGTGCTTTGCACCTTTCTGCTCTTTTGTGTTAATCTCTCACTAAGCTCTGGATTAATTTGACTGTTTACATGATATAAATCCCACAGTGGGTTTTGCCTTTGAGGGACTTTGATGTTAATGCAAAGGAGCCAGTGAGTCCTGAAAAGTCAAGGCTGTTTAATTATATTGAGATACCACAACACTGAGGTTTTGGTGGTTAAACCAGTTATTTTATTTGTAAAACTTAGGAAAACTCGCAGCTGTGACATGGTAGCTCAAAGACTCCGGTTTTAACGAGAGGCATGCAGATATCTGTTATTCAAAGCACGAGATAATCATCAGTGTCTGAACAAATTCGAACTGATATCAGCTTCTGCTCATTTTGTTATGCAATTTCCACTTACTCCATCTGTCACTCATGTTATAAAATGAGATGCGTTGATAAAATAGAGGATTTCCATACTTCCTGGAAATAAAACCTCAGTAATGAAACAGTGGCATCTGGCTTCCACAACCATTGATGGGAACCATTGTGATCTTTTTCTTAATGCAGGGGTGATCCAAAGCACATTGAAATTTGACAAAAGCTTCTCCATCCTTGTAGTCCATCTCATTGCTACTGAATCCTTGAAGCTACCGCAACGTAAAAACTGGCCCCCACAGTATGTCCCTGGCCCTCTTACAACCTTAATCAACTGCATTTTGATCCTTCTGACTTGCATCTGAAAATGTGCCTGCAAATTAGACTTCACAGATGCATTGGTAGTGTAATTGGGTTGCATAGCATGTACTCCTCACATCCAGAAAGAGAAATTGGGATTCCATGCCATTTTTTAATGTCCTCAAGAAGATCAGAGGGAAAAAATAAACTCCATGAATAAGACACTTCAGTGTCACAAAACCGAGGCCACTTCTGCATCTTCCCACATTTTCGTTGCCAACGTATCACCTAGACTGGGCTGCATATGAAGGAGAGAGAGCCTAGAAACAAAGGAACGTCCATTAAACCCCTTCTTCCTCCTAACAATGCTTTAAATCCTCTGATGATACCGTCTCAATGGCTGCAAGTGCCCGGTTTCTGTGCTGAAGAGCCCTGAAACGTACCCAGACACAGGTCGGGCCAGCTCTGGGTCCTGATCCTGCTGGCAGGATGGAGGGGGGCTGTTTTCACCCACTGCTGGACTGGAGCCTGGTCCATGGGGGGTGCACGAGGCTGCTGGAGGGGGTTATAGTTCACCAACGTCCTGAGTGATAACAAAGACTCTATTCTGTGCTGGAAGTCCAGGACGGGAAAGGGGGAGGGCAGGGAAAAAAAGAGAGACACAGCTGTTGGGACCAAGTCATTCACTAACGAACTCCTGGGGGAGGACAAGCAGGACCTGGCTGTGCTTGGGTGTTCTGCTTGAGATCAAGCAAACGTATTCCTCTTCTGTTATAAAGATCTTAGGCTTATTGTTTAATGCAGTATTAAATATTGCATTAGAGTAATTGGCAAAATAATGCCAATTAATAATGCATTTCTCCAAAAAGTTTAGGCAAAAATCTAACCCAACCCCCGCACACACCGCAACATACCCCAAAAATGGTCACACAACTACTGCTCCTCGTCTGCGCTGTTTTTTCTTGCCTGGCTTTGTGATTTGACCTAATTTAGCTCTGTCTGTCAAACGGCTGCCCACAGTTTCACAAGGCAGAGAGCAGGGCTGCTCACCGAGCCTGTCCCATCCCCGGCACTGCCTGCGGACCGCTGCCTTTTAGGAAAGGTGCTGCTGTGCTCCACATCCATAAGAGGATCAGGATAATCTCCTTGACTATAAAGTTGATGTCAAGCAGCAGCATTAACTCTTTTTTTGCTGTTGAGGTGAGGAGGGAGACC
Source organism: Phaethon lepturus (assembly GCF_000687285.1). Classification (NCBI taxonomy): domain Eukaryota; kingdom Metazoa; phylum Chordata; class Aves; order Phaethontiformes; family Phaethontidae; genus Phaethon; species Phaethon lepturus. The sequence goes on from NW_010515773.1 coordinate 6,744, forward strand.
CACAAATAAACTCCTTGGATCTTTTTTTTCTGACATAAGCATTGAATTTTCCCCCTGGAGAAAGCAATATTCTTACCAGGAGCTGAAATAGGATGTACTGTATATTAATGTCTTATTTTTCTACTCTTCTTCCTTAGCTTCTTCCATCTGTATTAAATCAGTCGCACTGGCTGACCTAAAATGTGTCAGCTAAGATTTTTCTGTACTGAAACCCAAGAAAAACTAGTCTTATTAAAATAAAAATGACAGTTTAAGGCAAGAAACCTTGTGATGATTTTCTTTTTCTTCTACTATAAACAGAACTGGAATTTTTCATGACTGTCTGCTAAGGAAATGTCTTAAGCGTTTCATTTCTTGCTGACAAGTAGCAGCCACCAGTGCCCAATACCATCCCCACATGCAAGGGCTGAGTCAGCCTGTTTCTGGACACCTCAACGTTGAAATTTCATCTGGAAAATGCTGTTAAATAGGTCATCCAGTTTCCCATCTCCCCTGTGATACCTGGGCAGGATGAGTGAAAACTGAACAGGTACAAGGGGACATAGAAATCGCAGGATCTGCGCGTCGTCAGCCCCTCTGTAATGATCCTGGAGGCTGCAGAACGGACTCGCTGGAAGTACCCATGAAACGCAGGAATCACATCGACCGGTACATGTGCAGGGCTTTAGCTGCCCCATATCAACTGAGCTGCAGTAGCCCCATGGCAAGCACTTTACCTGCCACAAATGCAAAACAGTTTGACTTTCCTTGACCTTCTGTCGTTGTCTCTCCCATTGGTACGAGGCAGATTGTTCCTGCAGGCAGCTCACTCCTACCTGCTGATTCAAACTGGCATTTTAGCCAAACATCATGCCACCTTTCTCTCTTTCCACTCTCATCAAAAATCATCACTATTATGGCTCTGTCTGTAAAAGCATCATCTGTCTGAGGAAGGAGGTCTGGCTGGGGGATTTGCTCTAGGGAGTGATAACAGACCAAGGCATGTCCCTGATTTCAAACGCTGGAGAAAAAAAAAAAAAATCATTGCATAGCAGTCACCAAAGCAAACTGGCTTCTTAAAAAGGGCAAGCTGCAAACTGAGGGAATTCCAGCCTGGGGAACACTTCAGAAAAGAAAACAAATCCCAATTTCTCTGTCCCTGCTTTTTGTGGACCCTGCTGACAGGAGAATTTTACTGACATTCATCTTCATCATTCATTTGCAGCATTCACGTTCTGCATTCAAGAGGCATTTTGACTGACAGACAAAAGCAAAACGAGACAGATGTACTCATTGGGGAAGGCTTATATAGAATTGAACATGTAAACATTTGCAAGCCACTGTTGTTTTTACGATTATATGAATAACATTGTCTTGACTTGTGCTCATAGGCCCATCAGGAGCTATGTAAAGCTGGGTACAGAGCAGGTCCCCCTTAATTCACCGCACCACAGCCTCTGGGCATGCAGTGAGTGCCAGCATGTGGTGCTCCATGCACCCCTGCTTTGAGGCATCACGTCACGGTGAGCACCAGAATATGAGTGTCAAAGACACCTTTTACCATGGCTCTGCAGAGGAAAAAGCAGCTGCACCTACCACGGGGACTTTACGTTGCGAACTGTCCACCCAACTCCTTTTTATGGTGTGAAGAGTCAATAAAGTTGTTTATGTTCCTGTGCTGTTCTGCCTCTGGGAAATACCCCAAATCAGCTGAATTAGTGTCAGCTGAGTGACAGGGTAATGACAGGGGAGTCCTCAGAAGGCTCATCTTGTGACAGTTCATGAGGAATTAGAAAACGTTGCCCTTGCACACCTTTGCAGAGGACTTTTTAAATGCGTAATACAGCAAATCTATGTGATATTGTCAGTAGCATATTTTCAGTACTGCCACTTGCTGGGAAGAGCTTCCACCCAAGTGAGATTTGGAGGGATCTTCACCCCCAGTTGGAGTAATGAGTTCTGACTTTTGATAATGCTCTTTGTGAGTACAGTGCCTGTGCTCAAAAGGAATATTGCAGGGAGACCACCCTTCTTGCCCTGGGAGTTAAGCTCTCTTTGGTGGTATACTTGGCTCACCATGGCAATGGGAATTGAATTTTCTGCTCCCTGAGCTCTCCTGGATACTTAAACCAGCCTCATGTAATACTATTGTGGCCAGTGTCATTGCACCACTGAAAACTAAATGAATGAATAAATTAGAGCCGTGGCATTTTGGATTGCTGAATTGCATCCAAGCTTTTTATTGCAGTCATGAACTCTTTTTCCGATGACAGACGGAATGATGCTTATTAGGCAGTTAGGCAGATCATTGTAACAAACGAACGCGAGAAGTACAGTAGCAAGGCTGTATATCAGAGAACCGAGAAGGGATTATCTCTTAAGAAACCTCTTTCCAACACCAATTGCCTTGTGACTGCAGGGCCCCTTCGTATTACACAACAGTTTATTCTTCTTTATTGATGCAAGTAATCTAAGTTTATGGCTCCTATCACAATCTTTTCCTCCATGGCCTTTTAACTGCCTTTAATATAGAAGCTATCCACATCTTCTTGAAAGTTTGTGCTCCTTCAGCTTTCAGTTTTCATCCTGCTCCTATTTCATATGTCTCTGAATATCCCTCAATGTCACATTTGCAGTGCTCAGTTCCCTCTTGGTCTCATTTCTGTGCAGTTATCTGTCTCCAAGGCTTTTTCCTCAGCCCCACTTACCGCATCGCTCCACAGCCACTCTCTGCCACGGGCAGCACTGCGGGTCCCCTCGGCTCTGCCCACACCTCCAGCACTCGGTCAGGTGCCAGACCACTCTTTGGATGCCCCTTGTTCCCTTGATGTGTCTAGACTGTTTGGGTCATTTTGCAGAGGGAGCTCAAAACAAGCTGACCTGAGCCAGGGTTTGATAATTTGCCCAGACTGATTCACTGGCTACTTGGGCGGAGATGGCCCTTTGCCCTTGGCGTGGCACTTATGTTACCCATCAGTACATCAGTTTGAAGAGTTAATGCCAGCAGAATAATAATCCTATCAAAAGCAGTGATTTTTTTTTTTTGCCAGGGGAGCTCCCTGAACTGATTCATGTTAGCCTGAAATTGCACGATGGAAGGGACAAGAGGGGGGCAAGAAGATACAGCTGGGAATGTATAGAGTGTCCGACTATCCCTTTAAGTGACGGCACAGCATTAGGTCTGCTCAGCTGTGACATGAAACTCACCCTAAAGTCGTATTTTGTGGCCTATTAACCAGCATAAGAGCAGGCTGCTTTGGGGAGGAGCAGTCCCATTCGGATGCCCCTCGTATTGCCCCCTCCGCCTGCTAGTGCGGCTGATCTCGCACTGCGCGTGGTGAGCTGGAGCACCTGGAAATCAGCCCAAGGGGAAGAGAAGCCCCGCTGCCCAGTTCTCCCCGCAGCCATGGCAAGTGGCACCGAACATTTCCTGAAGGCAGTGGCAAGCTGTTGTGCTCCAGAGGAGACTGCCATGCCTGGGGACACCATCAGCCGCTAGTCCTCACAGTGTGGTGTTTGGTGGACGTGAGGATGGGGGCAAGCTGAGTCTTTGTCACCTCAATGGGAATGAAAGGTTAATGTGATGGGACAGAAGATTGTCATGTAGCATTGGGAAGAAAATTAGTCTTTGTGTGTGTGTGTGGATGTATATATATATATAAAAAAAAAAATTGTTCCAGGAGAGCTCTTAAGTGCAGATGTGTTTTCCTGGTGGGACATAGATATAAGCCCCCATTTAACTGCTCACCTGAAGTCAGACCAGAGAAATCCATTTGGCTGTGGAACAGTTGCCCCAGGAAAGCCATAAACCTTTATTACTTAGGGACCTTTGAAATTGGAGTGGACACACCACAGTGTTCAACACAGATGAAAGCAATGTGCTTCAGGGAGCAAAGCAGAACAGACTATGTCAGGGAGTACTTCAGGGTGGGTACTGGATGCAAATTGTCCTTTTCCACCTCCAGTTTCTGCAGCTCTGCTGGATCTGTTAGACTCGGAGACGTGGAACACAGTGATCTGCTGCAGGGTACAGTGGCACAATTTTTGTTTTTATTATTTTTTGATAGCTTAAGCTGGTTTAAGTATTTCTCACTTGCCAGCCTCTCATTCCTGACTCTACGTTGCCTCTTGTCCTCAGGAAGAAAAAAATGCTTATTTTCTACTGTATCAGTTCCCAAGCAGCCACGTAAATGGTTGTAGTAATATCCTGATGGCGCAGTTGAGAATGAAGTGATGATGGGAGAGTTGTGAGCAGAAGGCTTGCAGACCAGGAGAAGGAAGCCTTTCAAACCATCCCTCAGTGGCAGCCAGGCAGGAAGATGGCCTTATCCTTGTTCCTGTTGCTGACCTTGTTGAAGTTACTCTGACACTGGTAACGTGGTTTTCAGGGGGCAGATTCAGACCCAGACTGTAGACACCAAAACCTTGTCTTGATTAGTTTTTTATGTAAAAGCTGATTTCCAGGGACATTTTAACCAAAATTAGCAGATGTTTACACTATCAAGGTTTGTTGTTGTTGTTGTTGCTGCCTGCAAACTGCGAAAAGTATCTCATATTTAATTTATGCTTCTTTCACTTATTTAGAAGCAAAGAAAAGATGCATTCATAAACCGTGAGGTAGAGTGTCATATCTTTAACAGACACTTTTGCATTGTTTCCCAGGGCCATGTTGCTCCTAATTGAGGTCGGTAGCCACTGAGATTATCATAAGTGGAGGACTATACAAAATGGAGAAAATGCTGCGGATTTTGTTCGTTCCTGGAAATGTAGGATTTGTCAACCTGTTGGATTATACCCGCTCATTTGTATCCCTTGGCCGGTCCCTATGGCTTCTGCAGCTGTGTCTCAGCCTCTTCATATCACAGCTTGATCTGCTAGGTTAAATAGCTAATTGAACGTGAGTGCTTCAGTGTACATTAGTCAAATCCTGTAGATAAAATGGCAGATAATTTCTTTGTAGCTGCACACAAAGGCAAATGTCTCTGTTTCTGTTGTTTGTTGCCATCCCTACAGACAGCTATGAAGGGATGCTGATTTAATTGCATAATCTAGCAGGACTCAGTGGCAGGGCTTTAACTTAACCACATCTAAGGTTTTTGTGTTATATAGCGACTCTTTCTTTTGTCGTCTTCTTTCTGTGCACTCGCTCCATGACTGTGTTAAGCCACATGGAGATATTGGAAGATGCTGTAGATGCAGATGTCTGTGAGAATCTCAGACTGTGTAATTAGCTGTGGCCATCTAGACACTTGCTGGAGAGATATGTCATTTGGTGAATAATGATTAGTTTTGGTGCCAAGAGTTGTATGCTTAGGCTTCTGTAGACCCTCCCACCAGCTGCAAAGGTAACTGTGCCCACTTCTCTTGGAGCAAGGCCTGTGTTGGGCTCTGCACTTGGAAAAGTTGGGCTTGTTTATTTGTTGGTTTGATTTTTTTTAAGTGTTCTCCTCCCTTGTAAAATAGAAGGGTAGAAGGAAAGAAAGGTGAATGAATTTGAGTCCAGTCTGTGTCCACTAGTAAAATTACATGATTCACCCAATTGTTTGTTTTACTTTTGTTCTGGGGTGCAATAGTTTAAAACTTGTGTGAACACCTTCCCTCCTCCTACCCTCTATCCCTCAAGGTCTCCAAGCACCAAAGAGAGGCAACAAATTCTTGTGCCTTTTGGAACTATTATCCCCTCTTCTTCATGTAGTGAAAAGAAGGCTTCAAGGGACAATATGAGTAACGTAATGGTGGCACAGAATTCCCTGGTGGGGACAGGAGTAGTCCATAGCCTTTGTGACTCCCCAGGTCTCTGTAGTGATCTTGGTAACACTGCTCAGTCATTACAGTTGCAGCTTTTTTTCTTCAAAAAGGAGCATCATGTCAATTAAAGACAACAATAAAATTCTTTTTACAAGCAGACCACCAGGACATTATAGGTGTATATTCAACCTCATGTCTTTCCTGAGGTTGCGCTGCTCTTTGAATCCTACCAGCTGAGGGACAGTCAGAGCTGCTTTGCTTTCCTCCAGAGCCTTGACTGGACCACTACCTGGAAGTTGCACCAGCAAGGCAGAGCAGGCAGGGCGAAATGTGCTCTTTGTGCCTTGGCCCTTTCTGCTTCATTACCATGAAAAGCCTACAATTGAATATCAGTACATTTGTATTCAACCTGGCTGTTCTGCTTCCAGATCTCCTTTCTTGTCTGCAGCTGACAAGATGTCACAAGGATGTGACAAGGCAGTGACAGTTGGTGTGTCATGGTCCACTTCTGTTTGAACTTGATTTTGATCTAGTAATGAATCAAGCCACGGGAGTCCAGTCTGGGAAAAAAAGCAAGTGTCCCAAGGAAGCAAGCTGAAGCTAGAAAGTTTTTCAGTTCGTTTGGAAATAAGAATGCATTACAATGTGCTTTTTCCCTCCATACCAGACCCTTGTATTCTCACAAAGTAGACTGGGTATAAAAGGGGTTTTGCATTATTTATTAGTGTGCCTCTGTCACACATAATGAGGGCTATAAGGTATGTAAGAGTTTATAATTGGCTATCTGCAAGGAGTAATCCTAAGGGGGCTGTGTAAGGATCAAATAAATTATGCTTCATTATAGTAGTTATGCCAGGGATATTAGAAAATTGTTTTTAGTTGGAGGAAGAAAAAGATGGAGAAGCAGAAAAATAAAAACCCTTCATTTCTTCCCAGACCCACTTCTGTCAAAGCATTTACAGTTTGAGGCAAGATTTCAGTCCTCCTCTTTAAAATTCCTGATGTGTTCAAGATACTAAAGAAGCAGTTGCCAAGATACTTGTACAAATAATGCATAAATGGAGTTTATCTAAATTGTTTTATTAATAAACTTTACTGAACCCTCCCATGCAGTTAAGAAGGGATTCCAATTCCCCCCTATCCACCGTTGGCACATCAGCTTTCAGAAATGAAACTTTTATCTTTCCTTCTCATGGGGATATGAATGCCTGCCCCCCCTTTCCCAAATCTAATTATTGTTCTGATAATTCAGAACAAGGATTCAGTGGCAGTAAAATACAAAGAAAAAAAGGATGAACAGCTGGTCCTCGAAGCTGTGATGATATCATTTCAAAATGAACATTTACATTTCAGAAAAGCCAGGACAAAAGGCATCTCCATGTTTCTGACTTGGTTATAGGGCTCTTCTGATGCTTCTGGATTTGTGTTACAACGAGGTGCCCCTGGAGTACATAAGTTAGACAAGGAAAAGTCTTGTCAGATCTAGGAGGGAGGGCATATCCCTTCCCTTAAAGCAGTTACTGGGTATTAGACTAGTTTTAAATAGAAAGACAAGGAAGGGCAGAGTTTCTCTCATAATACAATATTCTTGGTTTTGAGCAATTTCCAGCTGTGGAAATTAGGTGTAGAAATAGCCAGCTAAAGACTGGGGCTAAAGCTCTGGCTTCACTGAAATCAGGGGCAACACTGATTTCACAGGGGCCAGTTGTCCCCCAATAGATTTACTTGGACTTCTGGAGGGCAGACTTTGGCCTGTTTAGGAGCCTGGTTGAGAGAGTCCCTTGGGAGACAGTCCTGAAGGGCAAAGGCAAAGTCTGGACATTCTTCAAGAAGGAAATCTTAAAGGCGCAGGAGCAGGCGGTCCCCATGTGCTGAAAGACCAGACGGCAGGGAAGAAGACTGGCCTGTCTGGACAGAGAACTTCACCTGGAAGTCAGGAAAAATGAGAGTTTATGACCTTTGGAAGGAGGGGCAGGCACCTCAGGAGGACTACAAGGATGTTGTGAGGATATGCAGAGAGAAAATCAGAAGGGCTAAAGCCCAACTAGAACTTAACATGGCTACAGCTGTAAAAGACAATAAAAAATGTTTCTGTAAATATATTAACAGCAAAATGAGGGCTAAGGAGAATCTCCATCCTTTCTCGAATGCAGGGGGAAGCATAGGGACAAAGGATGAGGAAAAGGCTGAGGTACTTAATGGCTTCTTTGCCTCAGTCTTTAATGGTAAGACCAGTTGTCATCCAGGTATCCAGCCCCCTGAGCTGGAAGACAGGGACAAAGAGCAGAATGAAGCCCCCATAATCCAAGACGAAATGGTTAGCAACTGGCTACACCGCTTTTAGACACACACACGTCTATGGGGCCAGATGGTATCCACCCAAGGGCACTGAGGGAGCTGGCACAAGTGCTCACCAAGCCACTTTCCATCATTTATCAGCAGTCCTGGTTAACCGCGGAGGTCCCAGTTGATTGGAGGTTAGTAAATGTGACACTCATCTACAAGAAGGGCCAGAAGGAGGATCCGGGGAACTACAGGCCTGTCAGCCTGACCTCAGTGCTGGGGAACATTATGGAGCAGATCATCCTGAGTGCCATCACACGGCATGAACAGGACAAGCAGGTGGTCAGACCCAGTCAGCAAGGGTTGATGAAAGGCAGGTCCTGCTTGACTAACCTGATCTCCTTCTATTACAAGATGACCTGCTTAGTGGATGAGGGAAAGGCTGTGGATGTTGTCTACCTTGACTTTAGTAAAGCCTTTGACACTATTTCCCACAGCATTCTCCTGGAAAAACTGGCTGCTCATGGCTTGGATGGACATACTCTTTGCTGGGTGAAAATCTGGCTGGATGGCTGGGCCCAAAGAGTTGTGGTGAATGGAGTTAAATTCAGCTGGTGGCCGGTCACAAGCGGTGTTCCCCAGGGCTCAGTATAGTTCTGTTCAATATCTTTATCGATGATCTGGACGAGGGGATCGAGTGCTCCCTCAGTAAGTTTGCATTCGATGTCAAGTTGGGCGGGAGTGTTGATCCGCTGGGGGGCAGGAAGGCTCTGCAGAGAGATTTGGACAGGCTGAGGTCAACTGTATGAGGTTTAGTAAGGCCAAGTGCTGGGTCCTGCACTTCAGCCACAACAACCCCATGCAATGCTACAGGCTTGGGGAGGAGTGGCTGGAGATCTGCCCAGCGGAAAAGGACCTGGGGGTGCTGGTTGACAGCTGACTGAATATGAACTGGCAGTGTGCCCAGGTGGCCCAGAAAGCCAACAGCATCCTGGCCTGTATCAGCAATAGTGTGGCTAGCAGGAGCCCGGAAGTGATCAGTTGAATCCTGTGTTCAGTTTTGGGCCATTCACTGCAAGAAGGACGTTGAGGTGCTGGAGCGTGTCCAGAGAATGGCAACAAAGCTGGTGAAGGGTCTGGAGCACAAGTCTTATGAGGAGCGGCTGAGGGAACTGGGGTTGTTTAGTCTGGAGAAGAGGAGGCTGAGGGGAGACCTTATCGCTCTCTGCAACTACCTGAAAGGGGGTTGTGGCGACGAGGGTGTTGGTCTCTTCTCCCAAGTATCTAGTGATAAGACGAGAGGAAATGGCCTCAAGTTGCGCCAGGGGAGATTTAGATTGGATATTACAAAAAATTTCTGCACCAAAAGGGTTGTCAAGCATTGGAACAGGCTGCTCAGGGAAGTGGTTGGGTCACCATCCCTGGAGGTATTTAAAAGATGTGTGGTGCTTAAGGGTATGGCACTTAAGATGTGGTGCTTAAGGATATGGTTTAGTGGTGGACTTGGTAGTATTAGATTAACGGTGTGACTCAATGATCTTAAAGGTCTTTTCCAACCTGAATTATTTTATGATGCTTGAATGGGTAAGGTTACAAAACTCGGCCTGTGAGGTTGCATGTGCTTTTATATGTTAAATGGTAACACCTTCGGAAATCTAAAAATATGTCCCATAGACCTTATGGTGCCATAGTCGTCCAAGCCATAAAGTGAACTTATGTTTTGCTATACATTAGTAAAACAGCATTTTGTGTGGACAGAGCTGTGTGAAAACTATAGAAAGCAGGAGCAGACTGCAAGGACCAAGAGCAGTGGAGGGACTGCATTCTCTGTAAGTGGCTTGGGTCAGCCCACACACCAGAAACCTCACTCCAGCTCCAGTGTTGGGCGATACGCTGAATGCACAACTCCATCAAACAGCTTTGGTTTGGGAACACTTGCAGGTTGTTTTATTTGCATCACAGTAAATGTAGGTCATTTGTTTAATATCTGAAGTAAAACTCGAGGAGATTCGAGCAAGGATCATCAGCACAAGTGGCCAGTGAGGGGCTGGATGTGTCACAGGAATTAGCTGGTGCTGAATGAAAATTGCAAATAATGGTTAGTATATGAGGAGAGTTGAAGATAAGGGACTTTTCCTCTTCCTCCTTGAACACTTTATATATAGTCTAAGTGCCATCATTAGTTGCTTCTGCAGCCGTGTAATGTTCGTCTCATAGCTTGTTCATTTTCTGTTTGTTGCCATTTTTTTCTTACATTCCCTCTCAGTCCTTTTAGAAGGTCCAGCCAATGCTATTATTGCTCCTTAGCACTCACGACTTCTAGGTCTGAATAAGAATGCATTCTTGTACCTAGCAATTGCATGCTCCAGTCACCAAGTGTCAATCCATTAAGCCAATGATCTTGTAAATTGGAGCAGAAATATTAAGTACTGGGGATGGCATCAAGGCACTGATAGGCTTTTATCAAGGACAGCCTTTATAGCAAAGATGTACTTGAAGAGTCTTCTGCTGCTCATAAAGCATCATTTCTAAAAAGCTGTTAGGAAGAGAGAACAGTAATGAGCTCCAAGAGTCACACAGTTCATTTTAGGGTTTTGCTAGTTAGTGTTGCCATCACCTTCCAGGTCTTCATTTAACTTGCTTTAACTTTCCTTTTGGTTTCTCTCAGTTGAAAGCAACAAGTTTGATTCATTATTCAGCTGCTCTGATAGTATTCTGGCATTGCTTTTTGTTTTTTGAAGGAAAAATTCCAAAAAATTGTCAAAACCAGCAGCCGCAAAAATCCTTTGGGTAGAGAAAGCTGTATGGAATGGCCAATTCTAACAGGGAAAACTGAATAAATTGGGATGGCTTAATCCATTGGAGAGAAAGGTGGTGCAAAGGGAGAGGAAAATAAACTGCTCTTTCAGAGCCCTGGTAGGGGTTTATCAAAGTCCATGATTTAAGGAGTGAACTTAAACTACCACAAGGAAGATATAGGTTAGACAACATGTAAAGCTTCTGTTGCAGACACAAAGCCACAAGAACAGATTGTCTTAGAAGGCGGTGGGATCTCCATTATGAGAGGCTTTTTAAGAACAGATTAAACAAATATTTCTCTTGGACAGTACAAGTAGAGCTTATCCTGACTTTGAGGCTGAAGAATGGATTAGATGAGTCCTCGATGTCCCTTCCAATCCAAGTTTCTAAGACTTTTTTTGTGGTTTAAGTATGTTCTCTGCATAAAAGTATTTATTAAATGCTACAACAGGAAGATGGGAAGCAAAAGACTCTCAACATAAAGAGCTGGACAGTGCTGAGGCATTACCCCATTGCCTTGGGGTAACTCACAGGTGGGTGTGGAGAAGAGGATTTCATAATGAGATCAAAAGTGGGCTCAAGAACTCATGATGGGAGAAGCATACCCTTCTACTCAGTTCTTCCCTCTCACACATTGGTCTTTGTTAGTAGAAAGAGTTAAGTATGTTTGAGATGTTGGTAAGGTTGTCCATATGGATTTGGTCTGGAGCAGATAAGAGGCAGTGTCACATTTTTCTGAGCTGCAGATGTGCTATATATTTGTAACAAACTGCAGCTACTATCCAAAATTATGATTTATCACATTTTTTGCCAACCTGAAAAATGGGACCTGTTTGAAGGAAATTGATTTGATGATAGAGTATATTTTCCTCTGCAAATTGGGTCAGTTATTGAGTTTGAATGCCTTCAGATAGGAATCACAGAAAATTCCATATTATTCATTTGTTTTAAAAATAAAAATAAAAAATATCCTTTTCTTGGGTATGTCAGTCACATGAAGCGAACTTCAGAGCATGTAAAAATCATGCAAAACAAAACACAGACAGTCTGGCAGTATGGAAACAGTATTTTGAGTGTCACACAGTTCTCACTGGAGCTGTGATGAACCTCATCATCTCTTTTATTGAAAACGAAGTAGCTGAGAATGGGGTAATAGTAGTTTTTAGTTTAACTGAGGAAGCTATAAGAATGATCAATTTCATATAGAGTCTATTATTGCTTAGATTTTACTCCCTTTCTTCTGAATTTACACTAATTCAGCACAAAGGCAAACTGCACTGAGTATACCTTTGTTCATGCATAGATTAATCCATGTGCTTAGCTGCATGCTCTGCAAGTAGCCTTGTGGATGCAGAGGGTATTTAAAAAGCTGCTAAAAAGTGCTGCAGCTACAGCAGCAAACAATAAATTAAACTGATGTCTCCTTCACATGTTCCCATGTATTTCACAACACTTAGCTGTCTATGACTTATCCATCAGAGAGCTCTACACTGTACAGGGAGAGATGCGTTTGGTGGCTACAGGCCTGTGTATCAACTAAGCTGGTGTGTACGTTTTTGCAGAGTAGAGGGAAGCTTAAACCTGTGAAGCACTGGTGAGAATACTATAAAGGGAAAAGTGATTCTCAGCTGTATTTGGTGACCTTTACAGCATTATAGCAATTTATCTTACTATATTTCCCATCTAAAGAAGTGGTTTCCAAACTTGTTTGATTTGAGAAGTCTTACAGACTCTCCAGTAGAAATGGACCCATTCAATCTTTTTTTCCAGGTATAGATTGCCTAATAGTGTGTATGAACTTGCTTGGAATTACCCCTTGGTTTGCCAGAGGGTATGCAGACCATGTACTGAAAATGCTACTTTGAGATCTTGAGTATGGCTGAAGTTTTACTAAGATGTGGAGTGATTGATCTTCCAGTGATCCTTGGACAGCTCAACTGAAATAAAACAAACTTAAAAAAAAAGGCAAAAGCCTAGTATGTAGTGTTCCCCCATTGGATGCATGCTTTGCATCAGTTCCAGTTCCATGTCACTTTGGGGATATGACACCAAAGCAAAGGAATTGGCTGGACATCTTCGTTGCTTTATCCAGCATCTACAAACTATTGTTTTTCACATATCAGTGAAGTAATAGACATGGAAAAGCAATTCTTTGGTATTTAATCCATGTCTGAATATTTCTAAAGGCTGAGGCAATCTAGAGACGAAATCACTGGAGCGGTGCTCAGGAGTTGGGCTGCTGCAGACTTTTCCTTAATGCTTATAACAGCCTTAGTCTGCACAGTTTGTATTGAAAAGATATGGCAATGCCTGTCCATTTACCCATTTGGCTGCTTAGGCATCTTCACTGACATAGGATATATTTCCTTCATACACTCCTCATGGTCCTTCATGTGATCAGTTCATGTACTGGGAAATCCTTCGAGCGTGGAGCTTTGGCAAAGGCTCTGGATAGTTTTGTCTGGTCTCCAGCTGCTATTGAAATTCATATTAATGAAAAGGAATATGCCTTATCTACTCTGACTACATGGAGAATTATGTATTTTAGGAAGTTAGTTATTAAACTACCTTTTATTAATTACAGTAGGCACCCTTGTGTTTCTAATGGAGTGATTTCTATTTAAATACACTATGTCATATACCATATGCTGCTCTAGACTCTTTGAACTGTCAAACATTTTATTCTGAGCCACAAAACGATGGGGTGAGCACACAGATGGGTTGTCACATAAAGAAGTTGGATGGCATGTGATAACACTCAGGCTTTTTTTTTTTTTCTCTCCCCATAAATGTACAAGCAGTGATCATGGCTTGCCAAACAAAAATGAGCTGACAGTCAAACTCCAGAGTGTTTTCTGGAGTTCTTCAAGCATTTCAGTTCCACTCTGCAGATTCACTCTGCCTTTAACTGGACCATGTCACATCCTTTCCAGAACAAGTGGTGTCAATCATTTTGTTGTCTGACAAATTCTGGGAGGAATGCCACAGAGACTCACCAAAGCTAGTCCTAAGTGGTCTAGCTCTGTGGTAGCAATTGAGGCAGATCAAGGCCATTTTGAAGCAGCAACTTCTTTCCATAGAAATAACTTCCTTTTAAGGTAGAGCATACAGGTTTACACTCAGGAGCAAGACAATTTTGCCTTTAATCTTTTCTTCTTCCCTAACATTCAGGTAATTTTCCATAAAGGAAGGCAGAATTCATGACAGGAATTGAGATATTTGCATCTTAAGGGCAGAATGAGGGCAGAAGTATGAAGATAAGGGATAAAATAAAGTGTAGGTAACTTTGGGCTAGATTCATACACTTTTTAAAGGTATTTACAATACAGATATTTTCCCTTGAGTTAGGTTTCTAAGCTCACATTAAGATTAATAGATATCTAGGGTGAAACTCATTAGCCTGAATCTAGATGGTTTGCACTGTTAGAGATACCCTAGCATCTGCAAGACCTCTGTGTGGGCTGTTAGGGATGACAGAGGACTTAGGGGAAACTTGCTCTGCTCTGGAGAGGCAACTGGAGGCCAAGCAAGACGCTGAACAGCACCTAAACTGAAGAAGGTGATGTATTTGGGTGGCTAAATCCCACCCTGAGTCAATACTGCCAGTGGAGCACAATTCAATCATTGACCTACAAGTGTCTAGTGCCATTTGAGATGCCCTTGGCTATCCCACCTCCATCTGCTAGTCCAGGAGTGTCTGGCTTTTCCTGTTGGCTCTGTCTGCCAGTTCCATGTGAATGTCTTTCCTGTCTTAGAGTTGGGTGAACTTAGAAGTGTCCTAGACATAGACCTATATTTATATATTCTTTAGGATGAGAAAAATATCTTGTTGACTCCATTGATTGTACTGACAAGGATGTCAATTCAATTACCACTGCAGAGGCATCTCCATAGGTTTAGTATGCCCTGTGCCATCTGAGGCACCTAGAAAGGAAGACCCATGCTGTTCTGGAGCAAGAGCTGGTCTCCAGGTGGGCTACCCAGCTGAAAAGCAAATAGTCCTATGTGCATGCAGGTGGCTTGAGCCCCAGCTGCCTTAAGCTGAGGTGTCTGAATGATGGAAAAACAGATTCCTAAAGTCTTTCATGTTGGAAGGCATGTCAAGAGGTCATATAGTCCAACCTTCTGCTTAAAGCAGGACCAACCTTGAGTCATGACTACGATAATCACTTTCATGCCTCCAAGTATCCCCTTAGATAAACAAAAGCAGCCACGTCTGTGCTTATCCAGACTCCTTAGTGTTGTGCCTTGTGTCTAAACACTGGAGGATTCACAATCTCTATACTCCCCCGCTTGCCTCATCCATGGGCACATAACCAGAACATATTGCAGGAAGCCCAAAGGAAGAAACCTGGTGATGCTGGAATCTCTCATATCCAATTGTCCATGCCTAGCACTCATGGTTGGGAGAAATAGCCATGGTGAAAGCCTTCCTTTTTTTTTCCTTTTTTTTTTTTTTTTTTTTTTTTTTCCTCCTGATTTGAACCTTGGTCTCTCATTCTCTGGGATCTGTGGAGGTTCTATCTGAAGGATGTTCTACTTGGTACCAAATACCTGTATCGTCATTGGCTGAGAGAATGAAAATGGAAGAGGGACTGTGTGATCAGGTGGTAACGGAACCCGCCTGCAGTCTCTACTTCAGTGGATATTCATTCTTTAATCAATTGGTACATCCTCCAGATACCGTCCAGTGGCCAGCCTTAGCCCTATTTAACCATAACCAATAAGATATAAATTGCATGGGCAGGTATCTGTTTCCCTGGATCTCTCTAAATCTCCCTGCATGTGAATGGTAGTAAAGGAGTTTTCAATGAAATATCCAGATACACACTGTAATTCAACTTGTTCTCAAAGATCATATCACTCCTCCTACTGCATACAAAAAATAGGATTAAACTTTTGGATTTCTTAACATCTAGTGCCAACATGCACAGACTGTTGACTGCTGCTTTATAAAAGCTACTTACAAGAAGTATTCCCAGGGGTGATCTTCGGTGGTTGGAACTGGTGGGAGCTGCAGCCTCCTGGAACCCCCAGCACTGTTTTGCAGGGCTTTGAAGTTGGTGCTGGATCTTTCCTTTCCATGGCAGCATTTGTCCTTTTACCAAATGGCTCTTACTAATTCACCTTCATTTAGTAGAATCAGAGAATCATGGAGTAGTTTGGCTTGGAAGGGACCTTTAAAGGTCATCTAGTCCAACCCCCCTGCCATGAGCAGGGACATCTTCAACTAGATCAGGTTGCTCAGAGCCCCGTCCAACCTGATCTTGAATGTTTCCAGGGACAGGGCATCTACCGCCTGTCTGGGAAACCTGTTCCAGTGTTTCACCACCATTTAGTAACTGCTCTGTGTTTGATTTCTCCACTCTTCCTACTTCACTGTTTCTTTTGAGTTTCTCTCAGCCCTCATCCCCATTTTCTGAAGCCTTCAGTATTGCTTTAAAAACACCCAGGTCCAAATAGAGCAGACAAGGCCATTAGCCTGTGGGTAGCAATGCAGCATCTCTAGACGGGAAGATTTCCCCCTCTGAGCCTGAAGCACCTCTGTAATAATGAACATACCACCTTTGATCAAATGAAAATCAAAGTGAAGTGATCCTCCGTCTGCTGGAATACTCCCATCTGCACTCTCCATTGCCTCGTGCCCGAAGTCAGGGAGAAAACAAGGACTACGACTGTCCCATGACACAGCACTTTCCTGCACTGGATGCTGGCAGGCGTCTGTAAAGCCTTTTTTAGGCTTCCTCTGCCACCGGCCCTGCTTTCTGAGAGCTGTGGAAAGCGGGAGCAGACAGGTGGTAGCTCTTTGCTGCGGCTGTTCTCTGGGGTTCGGAGCCAAGCAGCTGCCAGGCAGTGAGTGCTCATGGTGTGGAGTAACTCAAAATAAGAGAAAAAGTCTCATTTGAGGGATGGGAGTCAGAAGCAGGGGAGCTAAGCAAAGCCAAATGCATTGGATTAAAACCTGGCGGTCAGAAACAGAAGAGAAAGGGTGGTGGGGTTTTGCCCTTGCCTGAAAACCCCTGAGTACTACCTCCCTCACACTCCTGATGAAGCAGTGTTACTGGAGGCAGGATCTGAAAAGCTGAAGGTTGTAGCATTTTATTCTCTCTGGTTGTTGTTGTTAGGTTTCATTTTGGTTTGCATCTAGTCGCCCTAACATCCTGCTATAGCAATGTCTGTGGCAGACACACCTTGACCTTGAGTAAAGCCTTGAACTGACTTGCTGTTTCCCGTGTCGTGACCCTTGTGTGGAGGAGCGGGAGGAAATTTGGTGCAGCATAAACGTAATTTCTGTCTGTGTGCCCCTGGGGACCCCTGCCTGGACACTCAGATGAGGGAGTCCCTTATTGTGTTCATTCACATTGTAGGCAATTGTACCCTCTCTCAAATGATGCACTTGCAGTTCAGACTCAGTAAGGAAGCAGTCAAATGCCCCTAACTAGACTACTAACTCAACAGAGGACTGCTGCCCAAATGTAGATCTCATTTTAAAAGAGATAAAAAGCCCAGGCCAAGTGCATACGTGGGTTTCCTGAGGGACAGGTACTAACAGTAACAGGAGGGACTGATGTGATAACATTTCTCTAATGGAAGACCAACAGAGAAAACCAAAGGACAGAGTGATGATGTGAAGTGAAGCAGTAGGAGTAAGACCTTAGAGAGGGGAAGCTTCTGGGTGAAGAGCAGGGAGCTGCCAGTATAAAGACATCATCCCTCGCTAACAGAATTGAGGTTGGACTCCTGCGGGCATGGGAGCCAGGCTGCCTGCAGCCAGCACAGCCCTGCTCACCCCGCTCCTCTCTTTGCTCCGGTGGGTCCTGCTGCTTTTCCCAGGCTCTGGAATTTGTCTTAACCTCTTTTAACCCACTTCTGTCACTCTGCAGTTACTGCTTGGTTGCAACTCCTACAGAGTTTCTTGAACAGGGACTTCAGAAGCTGTGTCTGCTGAAGTATTTCACATCACAGTTTTTAACCAATTCTTCTTTAATGTTGTTGGCTAAGGTACGTCTGAAAGCAGCAGACAATCTTCATGTGCCAGCTCAATTTTATTTGCACACTGCAAGCTCACTTTTACAGCAGGTAAATGCTTTAAAACCATTACAGCAAGGAGAGTTTTTAAATCACAAGAACCAGAGAGTCAAAGTCTGTGCTGCATCTAAAAATTGGTTTTGTTTTGCTTGTAGAGATTACTGTACCTTCAAGTGACAGATGGGAATGTGAAAACTTTCTATCATCCTTGAAGATTCAGACAGGCTAATAGAGAGAAAATGTGAAAGGAAAAATCATCATTAAAATGGTCATGAAAGGGATGACTTCCAAATTATTGTCTGTCAGCTTCTCCAGATGGCCGGAGTATCTGTCAGATGAGCAGTATTCATTAGAAATGTCTAGCAAAAAAAAGGCAAGGTTTCTTTTTGGTCAGGTCCAAAAATGAAAGGGAAAGAAGTAGAAGATGGAGGGAAAGAAAGGAGGAAGATATTTTAAAGAAGATTTTTCTCACTGAAAAGTGACTGTGCAAAAGGCAGCATTTGGTTCTGGTTTTATTTTCTCTCTGCAGTACATATTTTATGCCTGACACATTCCTTTTATTTTTTTATGTGGAAATACAAACTGGGTTTTCACAATGACACTGGGCTCATGCCTGCTTGAGAGGCTTCCCAGCCCCCCACTACAGCTGTGCAGACCCCGTCTAACTGCTGGCCAAGGAGGCCCTTTGCGTTGCCCAGGCAGTCCCCTTCACTGCGTTCACAGGGGATAACTGTGACTGGAGCTGAGGATGTATGAAAACGGACTACAACTTCCACTGCCCATGTAGAAGGCTTTTAACAAGCCCATAACCAAGGAAAGCCACCATTGTTTTAGTTCCCATTTGAAAATGCATTTTCTAGCCAGAAGACTCTGGGGCTAAGTCCAAAGTGAAGTGCCTCATTTACCACCATCACTACTTCTCTTTATTGATCAAACTGATGGTTTTCCTTGTCGGATTTATCTGAATCATGTGCTTAGGTTTACCCTATGCAAGGGAGAAGGAAGAACACTGGGGAAGGTTTGGCTTTATTTAACAGGCTTTTGAGGATGTAATGATCAGATGGGCTGACAACAAAACAAGAATGAGCCATATAGCAACCAGGGGCTTGCTGTGACCTCAACAAGCGAGAGGAAGAGCCAAGTCTATAAAACAGGACTTGCTAGCTATGAACTGTCAGGACAGTTACAGACAATTAATTTATGGTGTGATGTCTACATGGGTTATTTAAGGCATATCAGATCTTTGGGTGGAGGCTCCCATTAAAGCCACAGCAGCAGTCTGAGGACTGCCCACCACAGGGATTTGCAAGCTTCCTTTTCTGTGTATGGACTTTTGCCAGTTGATCTTGGTCTTTCTGAGTGCAGTCGTTTTGCCCACAGCAAAATCTGGTTTATTAATCCTTCTGTATTTATTGTTTGAGACTTGCCTATATCCAAGCTGTTCTTGGAGATATTAATAGTGGTTAATATTTTACCTCTTGGAGTAAGCTGATTGCTGCATGCCACAAATCATGTCTTTATCACTTCAAAGATGAAACCTAGATCTGTGCCAAGCCACTAATGTAATTATTGCCCCTTCCCTGACACCCCCCTGCTCAGCAGCATCCACTATATGCAGAATTTGCTATATGCAATTATTTTCAATCACAAGCTCCACTCCAGAAAGACAAGATCATCTTTCAAGTTCTAAGTGTTACTAAAATATGATCACACATTATACCTGCAGCCAGAGTGACGAGGAAGGCAGCCTGGGAATGACGAGGATTTCTCCCAGTAGTTTACCATTGGGGCATCCACCCCTCTGCCCCCCCTGGTTTGTAGTTTTGCAACTTGTAGGTCTGGGCAGCTCCTCACTTAGCACATAGGCTGGTTTTAGCTCACTTTTTGAAGGTATCTGGCTCTCTGCATGGCCTATGCACAGAGCCTGGTGGCTAAATGGGACCCTGTTAAATACTGAAGCCAAGAATTTAATCCCAGCTTTGCATTGCTGACGCTGGCTGCATTAAGTCAGCCCCGCGGCTCTCTCCCGTGTGCCTCCCTAAGCCCATTGAGCCAGCACTTGCAACAGCAGTGTTTCACAGATCAGGGCAAGGAGCCAATTTCATTCCCAAATGCAAAGCTGCTTCAGAAGAGCTGGTCCCTGGCAGTGCCAAAACAGCAGCCAAATGCCACCAGCACCTCCGCTGCTGGCTCGCCCTGTCCCACTGACCAGCTCCCTCACACCTCGAAGCTGCAGCCCCTTTTGTGAAGCTGCTGTTTATGGACCTGCACATTTCCTTCCCCTTTCTGTTTCTTTTAATGACTCTAGTGAATAATGGAAGATGACAGATGATGGTAATTACAGCATGCTGGTTTGATTTTTTTTTTACTTTCTTAAGAAACGTTATAGGCATCCTAAGCATTTTAAGGAGCTGTGAAGATGGGTGTGATGTCCTGGGTAGCATAGCTGGGTAAATAAATAAAATAACTATAGGGCAGGCCAGGATGTGAATCTTGAGCTAAACCAGTAACTGCTCTCTACTGAACCTGCAAAATAAGCTTAAGGATTTCTGTTGGTTTGCAGCCCTTGGATTTAACTTAGACCTTTAAATGGAGGTTTCCGCCGTTCAGGAGGATCTACATTCTCTGTGATTAAACAAATTGGTTGTGAGCATTTGTGAATTATTAGCACTAATAGTATGCAGTCTTTTTGCTTTTGCAGGGTCTGATCCACACCTTTAGTTCCTTACAAACAGGAGTGGATTGACTTGAAGGGAAAGAAGGGGCTGAGGGGCTTTTGTCCAAGTCCAATTAACACCATGAGCTTTGAGTCACACACCACACTTTTAGTGCATAAAATAAGGGAACCGAAATGCCAGTCCCCAACTTCACTGCCCATGCAGACCGTGGCGATACCAGTCCTGTGGCAGTCATGCAAAATCCTGCGGAAAGCAATGGGGCAGATCCAGCACCATTACATACACACACACTCATACGTAAATACATACCTCAGGGCACAAAGTAAAACTTGTGAAATTTTTTCTTACTGACTAGTGGGCTCTAAGTCTTTGTGGAAATCTTACACTGAAGGCAGGTTCCTGAGTTTGGCTCGCACCCTGCCCACAAGAAGTACCAGGGAACACAACTGCTTTGCCAATAGACCGAAATCCACCAAAAGTTTGAAGGAAAATCAAAACCAGCTGAAAACCAGTGATATCAAAAGAGATGTCAAAACAACAGCTTTAAGACTTGTGGCTAGTTGGTACCTGTGACAAAATTGGTATTTATAGGCATAAGCCTTTTTGCCAGATGGGAAGGCAGCCCTGTGCTCCTGGCAGCCCCCTTGGTCTCTGGCAGTTTTTGTGTTTGCTAAACGGAGCGTGTGAACTCACCAGTGGCTTTATACCTTGTCCTTCACACGTAAACACGCTGCCACTCATGCTTCGAGGCCACGCGGCAGCACCGGCGTTAGGCGGCAGTTTCCCGTTCGATCTCATCGTCGCAGTCAGCGCAGGCTGCGAGCAGAAAAGAAGCAGCAGTGCTCGACGGCTGGTACTCCGCAAACAAAACTCAGCACTGCTAAAGCTCGTACCTGACCGGAGAGCCAGCTGTCGTGGGGGTAGGGAGGTTTTCCGGCATAGCGCACTAGTTTGCCCACTTTGGGTTTATTTGTTTCTGGGAGGCACAGTTAATGGTGAGGCTCAGCGGTGGGTGCTGTGAGCTGGTTACTAGACAGCATGGACGGGCTTTAAGGGCAAGGATCCATTTATGAGTGAGACAGTTGCTCCTTTGGAGCAATTTAACACTACAGTATATTGGGTTGCTAATGAATTTCTGACTGTATCACCAGGATTTTTGTGTAAAGGACGGTCTTGATTCTGCTCTCCCAAGATGTTCTCACCTGTACCTCAATTTAACTTCTCTAGATTTATGCATGTTGGTTGGAAGAACAGGACTAGACATTATGTCTCTGCCTAAGCAAGCTTCATTTTTGAAGGAGTTTACTCTGTAGAGCATGTAAGAATTTTGTGATTTTGTGAAAGAAACAAGGAAATCTAGGTTTATTTTTAATAGTAATTATTCTTATTCATCAATAAGATTTAGGCCAAAGTTAGAGGCTGACGCTTAATCCACGTCAAGGCGCATTTATGTGGGGTATTTTAAAACCCAGAGGAAGGGACATTGCCTGACCCCCAGAATTTATTTAGATGGAAACTGGGCTTTGGATTTACAGAGATGGACATACAGAAATGGGAAAGAGAGTGAGATAGGGGGTGAAGAAGTGTGGCTAAGGAAGGTGATAAGTTGCCAAGGCTTATGGCCACTGTATCCAGTGTAGCATCGGAGGCAGAAAGAGTGAACGGGTACAAGCTGTTTGGAAGAGGATGAGCTGTGTTTGAAGGGTGGAAGTGGAAAGTGCTGTGAGCAATACTCGTGGGAAAAACCCCAAACAACAACCTGTTACTGCAACAAAACCTAAAGGGAGCTGAAAACAAACAGCCCTCTGTGAATGCAGTGGGCACTGGAGGCTCTTGCCACCTGAGGAGAGTAATTGGGAAGTGCTGAGTGAGAGTTTGTTCTGGGTTTGGAGGGGCAGCATTCTTGTGATAATAGTCCTTTCACTTGCCTGCAGTGCTGCTGTTGTGCTCTCCTGGAAGAACTGGGCAGGAGGCTTTCCCAGGACCTATTTGTGAGGAAGGGCTGGCTGCTGTTTCAGCTGGTCCAATGCAGGTGGCTGCAAGCCTGCCATCCCTCCTATGCCCTTCACACATCTCCCTGCCCCTCGCAATGGAGCCCTCTGAGCATTTGCGAGGTCTCCCAGAGAGTCTGTTCAAGGACGCAAGTTGATTGAAACTGGCCTAGCCAGACCTGTTCACTTTTGGCCAGACCAGCTTCTGAGCTGTGATTTGCCTGGGCTGGCAACAGGCAAGTCATGGAATCACAGCCAGTGTGGGAAGGAGTCAGAACTGGCAGGACTGGCCAGGGCTGCCACAGTCCACTGGTCTGTGAGGCTATCTCTGGCATCTAGGCACCGTTCCACCCTTCCTCAGCCATTCTCATCATCAGTGGTGATGTTCCTCCTTGTCCCATTGGGTTCTGCTCATTCCTAGCACATCAACTGTGCTGTCAGCGCTTTATAACACCCTTCTTGCTTTAACAATTCAAGTGAGAATGAGTCTTTTTTTTAGAGTCTTAAGCTGTCTTTAACAAATGTAGACCCAGTTTAGGGCTCAGTTCACTTGTCTGAGAAACCTCCTTTCTGAGAATTTAATTAGAAATTACTCTCATTTACATGTGTCGTGGTTTAGCCCCAGCCGGCAGCTAAGCACCACGCACCCCCTCACTCACTCCCCCTCCCGCAGTGGGACGGGGGAGAGAATTAGAAAAAAAACCTCGTGGGTTGAGATAAACACGGTTTAATAGGACAGAAAGAAAGAAGGAAACAACAATGATAATACCAACAAAGGAATGTACAAGAACAAGTGATGCCCAATACAGCAATTGCTCACCACCTGGCGATCGCCACCCTGTCCCCGAGCAGCGATTTCCGCCCCCCGGCCAACTCCAGTTTATGTACTGGGCATGACGTCGTATGGTAGGGAATATCTCTTTGGCCAGTCTGGGTCAGCTGTCCTGGCTGTGTCCCCTCCCAGCTCCCCGTGCACCCCCAGCCTGCTCGCTGGCAGGCCAGCACGAGAAGCTGGACTGTCCTTGACTGCTCAGCAACAACCCAAAACATCAGCACATTATCAACAGTTTCTCATCCCAAATCCAAAACACAGTCTCACACCAGCTTCTGTGAAGAAAACCAGCTCTATCCTGGCTGAAACCAGGACAACATGGACTCTACTAGCTGCCAGTGGAGGAAGATCTAAGGAGCTAATTGTATTGAATTTGTGAGGCAAGGTTTTGGTAGCAGGGGCTACAGGGG
>NW_010515774.1:0-438 GCF_000687285.1 Phaethon lepturus
CTGTTCTTAGAGGGTAAATTTCCAAACTGCCTCTCAGCGATTACTCCACACACTGCTGAACAGTTACAATTTGAATTTCCTCTTCAGTAAAAACAAGAAGTGTCCATGTCAGGGAAACCATGGCATTTTCTAATATTTGCCTGAGATTTACTTTTTCTAGAACACAATGCAGTGGTAATGTTATCCCAAATATGGGTTCTTCCACCCAGTGTGCAGAGAGCCAAAAAACACACAGAGCCGAGATATTTGCTTTTATTCCAAATCTGCGCAGAGTTGTGTGCTAGGTGGTAGGTCCACAAAGCCAGCACATATCATTTACCACATGGAAAATATTTATACATTTTGAGTAACAGTTATCAGTATTTTTTGTAAGTTGCCTTAGTCACCCTTGCTCCTATTGGTTCCCACAAGCCTTGTCTCCACTTAAAGTCACAGAAG
>NW_010515774.1:453-1939 GCF_000687285.1 Phaethon lepturus
CTAGGCATGCTCAGTGAGGAAGGGGCTTTTGTGAGGAAGGGACTTTCCCCACCCAGCAGCAGGTTTCTATTATGCATATTATATGTTAATTAGATGTTAATTAGGATAGTTTCACTGAAGGTTGAGTAGCTGTGTTCCTTTTGTGATTATCTTGTTCCTTCTGTCATGGTTGCACCTTGTTAACTGCTCACAGAGACTAAACAATAACCCCAGCTTCATCCCTTGCATGCCTCCAACAGATTCCCCCCTTTGAGACCTAGAGACATAAAAATAATCAATATTTCAAATAAGTGTCACTTAGATTTTTTCATTTTAATGTCCCCATCCTTGGGAGGCTTCTGAATTTTCCAAATTTGCTCTTTATGTCTTGTTGGAAATTTTCCTGTTCTTTATAGGAAAGCTTTTAGGTCTGAGGAGTTTACTTTCCTCTGTGGTGAGCATGCCTACCTTGCATTAGAGCTATTTGCTTCGTTATGAGCCAAACCTTAAAGTACAATATGATTATAAGCAATACACATAAACATGTTAGTGACAATAAGAACACAACGGGATGTCGCATCAGATTAAGAATGCCGGTTGCTGTGGGTGACCATCCGAGGAGGGCTTCCCACTATCTGTGTTCTCCATCTTTCTTCATGCAGTCCAAAACACGATGTATGGTGAACTTCCGCCTCATGGTGAACAGTGATTACAGTCCTTTGTCCATCATCTCAGGCACATCCCAGCAACTGGCATAGATCCTTATGCTGTAAAGGTTTGGGGTTTTTTTGTTTGTTTGTTTGTTTGTTTTTACCAGCGTGAGTTTCATTCCAATGGGAGTAAGCAATAGATTTTTAACTAAAGTATAATTGAATTCTAACAGCTGATAAGACGTAACAGAAGCTGCATAGTTAAACTCACATCCTATAATGTTAATAGTTGAGTGATTACTTACACGAAGAGTGATATTATCTACGACTAAAAAATTACTAAGAGTTCTTATACATACATACACATTCCTTCTGAATATATATAAGTGCAGTTCCAGGGATCTCTTCTGCATGTATCTCAAAGTGACAAACATTTTGCTCAGTGTCAAGGCAAATGTCCTGAGCTTTAATGGTGTTACTTCCCTGTTGTTCCCATACTACCCACTATTGCCTCTTTGGACCTATACTATATTTATACAATCCCAACACAATGATCGGGTAGGTGGTTTTTACTGATGCATTCTGTATGGTTAAAGCAAAAGCTGTGGCTTTATTATTAATAGGGTCATGAGTGAAATTAACTAGATACCTCCATGAATGGAATTTTCTTTCAAATTTGGCTGCGTTTTCCCAGATTATTTTTCAAATTTCAGTGGGTAAGGTGCTATCTCCTCCTCTTACAATTGCTGCTATTGTAGATTGTACTCACAGTTGAGCTTGGATGCCACTAAGAGACAGAGAAATATTACTTTGAGCTACACCAAGCGCATCTAGGATTAATTGGTGATCCTTTTCAG
>NW_010515775.1:0-7025 GCF_000687285.1 Phaethon lepturus
TTCTTAAGAAGATTAAAGAATTAAGAAGAATTCTAGGGAATAACATTTAACCTAATGTTATATAACCTAAGTATAGTTTCCTCTTAATTTCTGAAGCGAATTCTTTCAAGAATGATTCATGACCAAAATATTTACCTTTTTTTTTTTTTTAAAGTATTTGCAATCAGAGCTGAATACTATGTTTAATATCTCCAGTGTTCCTTGGGCTTCAAGGATGCTGAATGAGAATCCTAAGAAAGTAACTGGAGTAAACACAAAAGCTATCAGAGAAGGATTTTTTTTGTCACTGTGATATTACAGTCAAGTAGTTCTGTAATAGCAATTAGGTGTCTTGAACTGATCAACTTGCTGAGAGGATATGGAACCCTACTACATTTGCTAAAACTCCTGCCTTACCCTCTCCCTGAAAACCTAAAAACCAACCAACCCCAGAGCTCTGCTTTCTGGCGAATGTTATGCAAATGTAATATCTGAAGGAAAAAAGACCTTAAAAACATCTCTGTTTGTATTCAGAATACTCCAGAAATTAGTCAGGATGACCTCTCTCATCAATCCCTCAATGCAATTTGTGTAAATATTTTGAAGCTCCTCTGACTGTCCATAGGTGTTATCGTGTATGTGGGAGCGGACAAATATCTCATTCTGAGAACATTTGTTGATAGTGTCTTAGTAAAGAGGAACACTAATCAACACCCTTATTTTAGAAATTAGTTAACTGCACTTCCTGCATCTATTTAAAAATATTGAGCATCTTTATCATTTATAGGAAGTTACATTAAGCATGCCTCAACCCCCAAACACCCCCCCCAAGAGACCTGGTAAAATCTGGTGTCTCCAGGACACTGAAAACATACTCTCTTGAAAAGAGAAAGGCAACAGCTATTTTTTGTGCTTTTCCATATCATGCACAGAATGTAAAAAAAACCCCTTTTTTATTTCCAAATGCCTCAGCTTTATACAGTGCAAGTGTATGAAAAGGCAAAACTTTTGATGCTTTTAAGGCATGCTACAAGAGAGCTCTCCAACACAACTGGAACATGTGGATGCTCTAGCAGTCAATGACTTTACCTTTCCAGAATGCTGGACCATTTTCAGAAACCAAGGACTGTGAATACAAGCAGGCTTCATCACAGAGGAACGATGCAGACCATCCTGCTGATCTGAACTCTATGTACATTTGGTATGCAGTTACAAGAAATGAGTCAGTGAAAAAACAGTTGCTTGCACCCAAGAGATATTGAGATTTAATTATTTTTTTGCTTCTTATCAATACCTTTTTAAAAGGTTTCCAGCTTGCAAGATTCCCACATTTAAGCTACCAATATACTGAAGACAATTTTAATTTCTTATTATTATTATTGCTCAGACACAAAAGAACTGTTGCAGTTACTCAGCAACTTTATTTTTTCCCAGAAATCGTGTTCATCATTACTTGTTTTTATACAAGTAATATTTCTTGAATATTTTTGTGTATTTTGTAGTCAGCTATTTCCTTACCTTATGCTCCAAGAAGAATAATATTTATACAAGTACTTTATACAAGTAATACTTTATACAAATTATACAAAGTAATACTTTATACAAGTAATATTTCTTGAATATTTTTGTGTATTTTGTAGTCAGCTATTTCCTTACCTTATGCTCCAGAACTAAAGCAATGGAAAACTGGTATATGTTTTAAGGGAAAATTCTATATTATGAGATAACTCTCTCCTTATATGTATTCTAGGCAACTGTTGTAACTATTGGCTGTAAATGTAAACATGCAAGTTTTATCATAAAGATAGTTTAGGGAAATTCTTGGACTCATAACTACCATAGCAGATGGGATTTTTCCTTTGGGCAAAGTTGGAATGTTAGTAATGACTTTCAGATAAAGATAGGCCTGGCCAATGTTCTTCTGTTAGATTTTTTTCTTCCTAAATATAGGAAAAGTGCTATGAAAATTATTCCTGGGGTTTTGTATATCTGCCCAGAAGAAATCAAGCAAGGCATAAGGTAGGTTGGTGCTATTAAATCAAAGTTCTTTAACAAGGAACATCAGATAGCCATCTATTATTTCTTTCACACTTTTAAATTTCTTGGGTAGTCAAGACAAGATAACTAATAGTCATTGAAATACTGGGTGGAGAGAGCAGCAGCAAAGGGTATAAGCATTAATAATTGCTTAATAATTGCTCTAATTGCTCTTTGTGATTCGACTTTGTGACAGACTAAATCTCTGAACATGGTAACCTGAAAGGGTGCTTTCATGGCCATCATAGTCTCCTTTTGCAGGCATCGCTGTTTCTGAATGAAGTTGGGCATGTGAAGACACTGGGACAACCCAGAGGTTAGAGCATGCTCTTAACTCCGTTGCCACTCCTGTAGTGGCCCAGGCATTCTTCTGGCCTCTGGGTCTCCCAGGTGTCATTGTGGTGCCAACGCCGTGCAGAAACTACAGGCTCTCAGGTCTACCACTGTGGAAAACAAGTCACCTTGAGTATTCAATGTCCTGGAATTCAGACCCCTCTTGAGGTCTGAGATGCCAGTTAGAAATGGAAATGATATAGGGATTAGAAATGGAAGTAGACAAACAAGCATCCCAGCGTTAAAAGCATCTGAGCCTTGTACCTTTCAGCGTGTGGGTGAAGTAGGAGGTAGAGATTGCTCTTTTAACAAATTAGTTCACTGTACTGCAATTTAATGAAATAACAGATTTACATCTGAGAGTTGTTAATTTTTCTTGCTTCTGTAATGATGTTAAATTTGGAAGCAAAATTGTGTAGAAGTGTGGGGCACACGAGGTGTGCAATTAGCTGTCCTCAGTGATTAGCCAAGTTAAGGAGACAATTGGTAAGAAACTAGTAAAATAATGATGCAAAATGCAATCTGTTTAGTGCCGTAGTTCTTGCCAGGTTGGGATTTCTCTGAATTGGACTGCTAGTTCGTGTATCTGAATCCTGCTGTCAGAATACGCTGACTGGGAAGTGAGTCCAAAGCCTCTGGTCTCTTTCCTGTCTCCTGTTGTACCGTGCTGAGTGAGGTTACTTTGAAGACGTCAACCGACAAGTTCATAATCAAAGTGAATTGCAGGCTCACAAGACTGAAACCAGAGTTCGGAAACCAAAGACACTTTTTAAAAACTCAGAGCCTTGCACTTGGTTCGCTGACCTTCCCACAACCACGCACACATACCTGCTATCTGAAATGAGCATCCAAGCCCCGAGGTATCTCAGTTAGCACTCTGCAGAGAAGAGTGACTTTTGGATAGTGTTTATTTCCTTTTTAATGAACATACAGCCTAACCTATATGAGTGCGCTCATGATAATACAAACAGGGAAGTACAACGGTACTTTGTGGCTGATAGCTTTGGAATCATGCCAAGGCAATCAAGATATCTCCTAAGTTTTGCGTTAAGAAGTTCAGGAAAGTAAACCAGTCTCATAACAGACATTATTTCAGTCATGAAAAGCAGTCAGAGTGAGTGAAAGAATTCTTCCTCTATGTCCCAGAAGGAACCTCAGCATGCTTTGCTCCAGCACCTGACTTTCAACATTGGCTGGCAACACAGAAACATACTACAAGTGTGGCTCCTGTATTGAGGAAGGACCTGTTCCATTTTAACAGGGCGGTACTTGGCTAACAATTATGCCTCGGAAAATTAGCATTTAAATATGTGTAAAGTAATCTGAGCTATAGTGTTGGTCTCCAAAGGCAGCAATGAATAAACAAAACTTCAAGTATTTAGGTCCTTCACCCCCTTGGTTCACCCATCTCATAATGAATATACTGTATTCATCCCGTCTGTAAGTAACATTAGCAGAAGGTAGGAGAGAGACTGCCTAGCAACCCACAGAAATCCCAAAGAGAGGTGGAGAGGAAGTGATTTTCATGTAATTATTCACTTCTACAAAAGCTGTTGTCAGGTAGACACTAGAAACATAGCTGTTTTATTATTCGCCTAACCTACTTTTAATCTTTTGAGAATCACTACTGTTAAAGAGAGGGAAAAAAGAGCTTAATTCAGCCATTTTCTGCCTGGCCGTTTAAGTTGTGTTTTCCTGCTCTAATGAAGGCTCTGCTTTCAGAAGCTGTGTTGTTTAAAAACCCGGGGTAGTAAACTTCAGAAACAAACTAAGTCCTGTATCCAAAACTCAACATTTTTTTTGCCTTTCTCCACAATAACAGTTCATATTTTGTTTGGGTTTAGTTTCCCATTTAATGACATCTCCCATTGAGTTGAGAGAGTAATAAGGTAATTTTTTTTCTTTTTTTTTTCTTCCCCCCCCGAAGGCATTTGGGGACAAGGGGCAAGGGCTAAAGAGCTTGTTTACTTTAGATAACACAGTTGGTGCCAGCTTGCTTGGAGCCAGCAGGTTTTTTACTTTACTTTTCTGAACATGGAGACCCCAGCTTTGCCCTCAGCCACGACTCCTTGGAGTTGTCTGAGGCTGCATGGAGATAACCAAGGGATATTTTAGTGCTGTTCTTGCCATCTGGATAAGGCTAGAGGAGTCGTGTTTCTCTTGTAAAACTTCATGCTAAGCCCTCTTTTACATCGGTGACTGAGCAAACAGTTGCCACTTACCAGTAGCCTGGGGACAGGCACATTTTCAGTGAATAGTCTTTGATTTATATCCTTGCTTTTCTACATCACAGTTCTACCTCAGGTTCAATAAATGTAGGTTTGATACATTTCGACATTGAAGGTTTTCTTTTGAAGGAGTATGTTTAATTGAATGCAAGTATATCAAAAGTTTGTTGAACTACTATTGAAAGTATATTTGTGTTCAGGCAGTGAGTTTCAGAATGGTTTATCGTGAAGGTCGTCATATAAGTTCTCAGAAGCTTTAACCCATTCCCTCTAGGTAGAGTAATATTCTACACAGAAAAAAGTTACTTTAAAATTGCATTGCAACAGTCTGTTTTGCTTCCTGGTTGTTCCAAGGTTTCAGTTTCAAGTGGTAAGCTGTATTTTCTTAGTCAGCAAAAAGCTTTTAATTGTGACGACTGGGATTAACTAGTTTAATTTTGTGAAATTTGTCTGATTTCTAAATAAATGTGTCTTTTTTAATTAACTCTGTTGAAAAGATTTGTAGGGTTTTTTTTAAAACTAAACATATACCAAGATTAGAAAATCAGTCTTTCTTGCTATTCTACAGTCAAACATGAGAAACTATGCAGTTACAATAACTGTGTTAATTATGTGGGAAAATTAAAATAATAACGTTTATTCTCTTCCCTGTTTGATTTTCTCTGCAAGATTCACAGGAATAAGATACATTATCAGTGTACTGCTAGTCAGGAAAAGAGCAGAATGCATGCAAGGAATGGATTTATTCACTTTGAATGTCTGCATCTTCTAAGTGTTTGGGTTGTTTTTGAGAATAGAAGAGTACTTTGAACTGAAATATGTATTCTGCACAGTTGTATAGCACAGACATTCAGCTGATTTTTGTGTTAGCTGCTATTGAAGAAAAAAGATTCGGTTGATTACAAGAGAGTGACTAGAGAATAAATGAAAACAGGTTAATTTTCTTTTTCGTGCTTTTGAACAGAGATTTCAGTTGGTGACAGTGAATTGTCCAGAGCATAACCTTTTGCATTTTTTGCAACAGGATCTAAAACCACTGCATGTTCCTGCTCATTGTGGCCTCCAGGGCAGATGTACGTGCTTCGGCCTCTTCTCCATCCATTTGACAAAGCATTCTGCATTGAAACTGAAAATATAAAAAATTAATCTCTTGTCTGTCTTTTCTGGTGGGGTGTCATGTGAATGTATAACATTCTTCATCTTGGTTAGCACACACGAGGAACATAGGAAGTGTTAAAAAACCCCCAACCAAATCCCCAAACCCCACATATACCTGTTGCTTTCCTTCCACTGTATATGTACCCAGCCTTCATACAGCAGTCCACGTACCATCCTGGTGCTCTCTCCTGCATGCTACACCATGCCAAACGTAATAGTTTGTGATGTAGTTGAGTGTTCTTCGTAATGAGGAAGCTGGAAAAAAATTACTTTAATTGGAATAAGATCAGAGTGAGTGTTTAACTACTGCCTGTTTTATCATTTTTCTTAGACAATAGATTCATATATACATGAAAGTGTAACTTGTAGCAGAGGAATGTAATAAACAGCAATTTAAGAAATGTTCTGGGAATGATTTTTGTAGTTGCACATTACCCTGCGCTGTGTTGGCGTGCTTCAATCAGTAGACTAATTCTTGGTTTCCTAGTGACTTCAGAAGTTCATCTTGGTGATAATATCATCAGTTAATTAAGAGACATGGGATCTAAGACTGGAAAAAATAGCCTTGTAAATGAAAAAAAGGTAAAGCTCACTGCCTAGGAACCTTCAGGCTATGTGATACTTTCCTGTGGCATTAGAGAGTGTGTGCTTTCTATTTTCTTAATATAAAAATATTATTTTGAGTAGCAGAGTCCAGTGGCCCTGGAGTCCTGCTGTTTGCCACACCAGAGCAGCTACGGTCAGGAGCCTCCGCATGTGCAGGATTTGTGCATTAGCAAGTATGTCTGCAGGAAAAACATGTGTCAACATGGCTTGTTTAGTTTAATGTAGGCGAGTTATTCATGTTTGCTTCATATGTACCATCACAACTCTTTCTACTGGTGTCAATGTAAAATGAAGGTCTATTAATCATGAGAGGAAAGAAGGGTTCCAGTCTGACCTTGAAACAAGGTCAGAATATCTCCGTAGCATCTGTCCACCCATCTGATTGCTCTCCGAATGGTATGTGTAGGCTCATGGCACCAGCACCTGCTGGGTTTCTGCGGGGTTACAGCACGGGTCAGCCTGGTTTTCAATCCCAGCTCCTATACAGTCAGATGCCAGCTGGTAACCGAAAGCAGTCTGTAGTGACTAACTGATAGAAAAGAAAGACTCAGGCTATCTGAGATGAAAGGGCAGGGTCAAATAGGGACTTTGGCTTTTTCCCAAAGTCATTAGAAGCTGCATTTTTTTCATCATATTTTGCTCAGCATATATTTTGGATTTTGTTTTTATTTTTTTGTGATCTTG
>NW_010515776.1:0-7349 GCF_000687285.1 Phaethon lepturus
GCACTCTCAAGATGAACCTCTCCATGATGTTACCCGGTACAGAGGTCAGGCTGACAGGACGATAGGAAATGTCCTCAAGTTGCGCCAGGGGAGGTTTATATTGGATATTAGGAACAATTTCTTCACCGAGAGGGTGGTCAAGCATTGGAACAGGCTGCCCAGGGAGGTGGTGGAGTCACCATCTCTGGAAGTGTTCAAAAAACGTGTGGATGTGTCGCTTCAGGAAATGGTTTAGGGGACATGGTGGTGCTGGATTAATGGTTGGACTTGATGATCTTGAAGGTCCTTTCCAACCTAGTGATTCTGTGATTCTGTGATTCTGTGACTGTTTCCTCTCTGCTGTGTTGTACTTCCAGCAGATGTCCCCTAAGTTGAAGTCCCCTACAAGAACAAGAGCTAGCGATTGCGAGACTTCTGCCAGTCACTTATGGAATGTTTCATCTGCCTCTTCGTCCTGGTTGGGTGGTCTATAACAGACTCCCAGCAGGATATCTGCCTCATTGGCCTTCCCCCTCATCCTTACCCATAAGCACTCGAGTGGGTCTTCACAATCCTTGATTTCTATACAATCAACATTCTCCCTAACATACAGAGCCATTTGAATACATAAAGACCAGCGTCATGACATTTCTGTAAATACGGTTATCCAAGCCCCTAAATGTTAATAGTTCTATTCATTTTGCTTAGCTTGGTTAGAATCACATCTTCTGAAAGGAAAATCTAATGTAGGTTTGGGTTACATTCATGTGAATACTATAAATAGAAGTAACTAACTTATTTTAAAAGGAAAAATAATGCAATTCCTAAAATGCTTTTCATATTTTCTAATGTAACGGGTTATAAAATGTATAATGAAAGAAACCTTTCTTTCAGTTTCTGTGCTGTGCTGGAAGGAAGTGAGAACGGTATGAGGTTTGTGTACTGCGCTTCCTGCAGCTGCTACATGCTTGATAACTGGTCAGGCATGGATACAAAAAAAGCTGTAGCCTACATTAGAAGAAGTATGGTGAGTATTCCCAAAGTGTTATTTCTCAATGCATTTTCAAGTTAATAGCTTCAGTTCTTTTCTATGACTAAAAATCTGTCCATCAAAATAGAAATATTACAGTAATTTGTTTCTTTTCTATTCCTACTTCAGTGAGTTGAAAATGAAAAGCACATTCCTTTTTGTAGTTATATTTTCATTGTAATGTTTGTACTAGCAAAGTAATCATATTGATTGTGTATGTTTACTGCAAATTAAATTAAATGTGATTTTTTTTCTTTTTAAATTAGATTTAAAATTGAAAGCAAGTTTTTAAAAGTTGAGGCCTGAAGTTCCTATAAGTTTAAAAAACGCATAAGTAAAACATTGTGTCACTAAAATCCTCAAATGTCAATGACCTCTAGTCCTGTTTTTTAAATCATATACAGAATCAATGGAAAAACTAATTACTGAGATCAAGTCAAGCTTATTAAATGTTCCCAGTCCAGTACATCCCTTTACAGTACAGTAAGGATGTACATATTCTCTGTAAAAAAGATGAAGTGTTCTCAGAATACTTTTGATGTTTCGTTTGTCAGTGAAGCTCCTCCTTTTTATTTCACTTCACAAAGCATTTTTTCCATCATTTTAAAATTAATTTTTAACAGCAATTATTTTATAAGGCAGGTAAAGTTCAATGCCAAATAGTATGCTTAGTATGTTGTTGCTTCTGCCCCCTACCCTACCAGTCTTCAGTTTTTGAAAGACTGATGCTTTTGCTCCATACTAAAGCATTTCCTGTGCTTCAGCATTGTACATACAGTAGTGCCCTACATTATGCCTTCATGTATATTAACCATCTTTTGGGTTAGAGAAAGATTTCATTTATGCACTTCAATTTTGTTTGGAATTATGTATCCATTTTTCCTTTTTAGAAAGGCCTGAAAATTGCAGGGCTTTTTAAATGGTTATCTACACTGCATGTTTTCCCTTTTTGGCAAAGAACTGTTTACCTGATTCCAGACTTTTAACATATATCATAACTGAAATGAACTCCATGCTCTTTGATTGAAGAAAAAAGTCATAAAAACTGCCTGTACGGAAACAACACTGATTTGTGACAAGAGCTTTTTGAGACATAGGTTCAAAATTTAACTAGATTAAAATGGTGGAATGATCTGATAATATTTTTGCTAATAAACTGATAAATTCTAATGTCTGTAAAAGTGATTTCGCTCTAAAGTAACTGGTTTGTAAATTCTTTCTTGAGTCTTATGATAATGGCCTGGCACAAGGAGCTGGACTGGAATCTCATGGTAAGAATGTTAACATGTTCTATACCCATTTTTAAGACTTGAATTGAGAAATGCTTTAAGAAGTGCAAGGTATCACTGGAAGTATTCAAAAAATTTGTAGACGTGGCACTTCAGGACATGGTTTAGTGGGCATGGTGGTGTTGGGTTGATGGTTGGACTTGATGATCTTAAAGGTCTTTTCCAACCTTAATGATTCTGTGATTCTGTATGTCATGCTTTTCCTTCTTTTCTGGTTTTAAGGAAGTGGGAAGAGCAAATCCAAAACATGCCTCAGAATATTATGTCATCTTCTCTTAGTTCCAGCTTAATATCAGACCAGATGGGCTCTTAATATATCAACTCCATTATTCTTACCTCATGAATGTTTTGTTGAAAGGTGTTGGCTGTAGTTCTCATCTCTTGCTGACAGAACAACCAATTTCCGCATGTACCATTGGTATTCTGTGGATTTATCTGAAGAGATCTTGTGCAATGTACTTGATAATTTCCAGTTTCAGCAGATATCAGTAAAGCCTAGAAACATTTACTCTGCTAGATTACAGAATCCACTGGGGGCTCAAATCTTGAAGCTGCAGTTAATTTTTGTAAGTAAGTGGTAAGGGATTTTAGGAGTGGTTGCCTCCTCGAGTAGCTCCAGCCCAGGACTTCCTCCTGCCCCATGGATGAAGCCCAGCTTGGTGTGCCCGGGGACCCAGGATCTATGCCCAGGATGAGAGACAGGGCTGCTGCTTTCCTGGTTCCAGGTTCATCCAGTAGCAAAGCTGAGAACCTATCCAATAGAAACTCACGCAGGACACACGGACACACATCTCTAAAAAAAGATGAAGAAGTGTACTCAGTCCAGTTAATGTACATCACAGGAAGCTGAGGGATATGGGGCAGGCAAAGAGTCAAGGCAGAACCCTGAATTTTAGGAAAGCAAACTTCCAGCTCTTCAGGGAGTTAGTCAATAGGACCCCCTGGGAAACTGCCCTCAGAGACAAGGGAGCAGAACAGAGCTGGCAGATCTTTAAGGACGCTTTCCATTAGAGCGCAAGAGCTCTCAATCTCCAGGTGTAAGGAATCAGGAAAGGAAGGCAAGAGGCCAGCATGGCTGAGTTGAGACCTGCTGGGCAAACTAAAGGGCAAGAAGGAAATGCACAGGCAGGGGAAGCAGGGACAGGTGTCCTGGGATGAGTACAGGGATGCTGCCTGGTTGTGTAGGGATGAGGTCAGGAAGGCCAAAGCGTGGCTGGAGCTGAACTTGGGATGCAAAGAACGATAAGAAGGGCTTCTACAGGTATGTCAGCCAGAAAAGGAAGGTCAAAGAAAGTGTACCCCCCTTGATGAGCAAGACTGGCAAACTGGTAACAATGGATGAGGAGAAGGCTGAGGTACTGAATGACATATATGAACATAGTTTTCTTCAAATGCCCTTTTTCATAGATTTGAAGTCAGTCTGATTAATACGCTGTTCATTGATGACATAAGCCTGCATATTGGGATGAAGAGTATGAACAAAATTTTGTACTGTCACACTTGTAATTGCTTTTAATGCCTGAGCTAACCTGTTTAACGTTAGCTAATATGTTTCTATTCTGCCCTGTGGTGTAGCCATACTCTCAGGCTGAAGTTGCTATAGGATATGGTCAGTTTACATGTTGTATAGTTCTGTGGTGGGTTGACCTTGCCTAGATGCCAGGTGTCCACCAAAGCCACTCTATCACTCCCCCTCTTCAGCTGGACAGGGGAGAGAAAAATATAACAAGAAGCTTGTGGGTTGAGATAAGGACAGGGAGAGATCATTCATCAGTTATCATCACAGGCAAAACAGACTCAACTTGGGGAAATTAGTTTAATTTATTGTCAGTCAAAATCAGAGCAGGATAATGAGAAATAAGACCAAATCTTAAAACACCTTCCCCTCACCCCTCCTGTCTTCCCGGGCTCAACTTTGCTCCCCATTCCTCTACCACCTCCCCCAAGGAGCAGCGCAGGGGGACAGGGAATGGGGGTTGCAGTCAGTACATCACATGTTGTTTTCTGCCGCTCCTTCCTCCTCAAGTGAAGGACTCACAGTCTTCCCCTGCTCCAGTGTTGGGTCCCTCCCACGGGAGACAGTTCTCCACGAACTTCTCCAATGCGAGTCCTTCCCATGGGCTGCAGTTCTTCACGAACTGCTCCAGCTTGGGTCCCTTCCACGAGGTGCCGTCCTTCAGGAACAGACTGCTCCAGCGTGGGTCCCCCACAGGGTCACAAGTCCTGCCAGCAAACCTGCTCCAACATGGGCTCCTATCTCCATGGGTCCACAGGTCCTGCCAGGAACTTGCTCTAGCGCAGGCCTCCCACAGGGTCACAGTCTCCTTCGGGCATCCACCTGCTCTGGCGTGGGTTCCTCCACGGGCTGCAGGTGGATATCTGCTCCACTGTGGAGCTCCATGAGCTGCAGGGGGACAGCCTGCCTCACCATGCTCTTCACCATGGGCTGCAGGGGAATCTCTGCTCTGGCACCTGGAGCACATCCTCCCCCTCCTTCTTCACTCACCTTGCTGTCTGCAGAGGTTTTTTTACATGTTCTCACTCTCCTCTCTGGCTGCAAATGCTGCATGCTGGTTTTTTTCCCTTTTCCCTTCTTAACTCTGTTCCCCCAGAGGCGCTACCACCATCACTGATGGGCTCGGCCTTGACCAGCGTTGGGTCCACGCTGGCATTGGCTCTGTCGGGCATGGGGGGAGCGTCTACCACCATCGCTGATTGGCTTGGCCTTGTCCAGTGGCAAGTCTGTATTGGACACAGGGGAAGCTTCTAGCAGCTTCTCCCAGAAGCCACCCTTGCAACCCCCACTGCTACCAAAACCTTGCCACGCAAACCTAATACAAGTTCTAAACAACATTCAGTGTTTAGAATGCCCTACACATGCAAAATTGATTGTTAAGGGATGTTAGGAGCAGTCACCTCCTCCAGCAGCTCTGGACCAGGACTCCTGGCTGCCTGGTTGCTGAAGCCCAGCCTGGGGACCCAAGGTCTCTGCCCAGGCTGAGGGACGTAGTTGCCGCTTTCTTGTTTGGCAGTTCAACCAGTAGCAAAGCTGAGCACGTATCCCAGAGACACACACACACAGAGGACACTGACAGGGCCACCTTCTCAGTGGTGCCCTATTCCCCTGCGCTGCTCAGGACAGGGGAGGAGGTAAAAGAGTTGGGAGTGAAGTTGAGCCCAGGAAGAAGGGAGAGGTGGGGGAAGGTGTATTTAGATTTGTTCTTATTTCTCACTATCCTACTCTGTTTAACTGTCAATAAATTAAATTAATTTCCCCGAGTCAAGTGTTTTGTCTGTGATGGTAGTTGGTAAGTGATCTCCCTGTACTTATGTTGACCCATGAGCTTTTCATCTTATTTTCTCCCCTTGTCCTGTTAAGGAGGAGGGTATGATAGAGTGGCTTGGTGAGCACCTGGTGGCCAGCCAAGGTCAACTCACCCCACTTAGCAGTTACCATCATGGGCAAAATAGACTTGACTTAGGGAAGATTCATTTAATTTCTTGCCCAATGTTGTGGTTTAACCCCAGTAGGCAGCTAAGCCCCACACAGCCGCTTGCTCACTCCCGCCTGGTGGGAATGGGGGAGAATCGGAAGGGTAAAAGTGAGAAAACTCATGGGTTGAGATAAAGACAGTTTAATAGGTAAAGCAAAAACTGTGCATGCAAGCAAAGTGAAATAAGGAATTCATTTACTACTTCCCATGGGCAGGCCGATGTTCAGCCATCTCCAGGAAAGCAGGGCTCCATCACACTTAACGGTGATTTGGGAAGACAAATGCCATAACTCTGAACATCTCCCCCTTCCTTCTTCTTCCCCCAGCTTTATATGCTGAGCATGACCTCATACGGTATGGAATATCCCTTTGGTCAGTCGGTGTCAGCTGTCCTGGCTGTGTCCCCTCCCGACTTTTTGTGCACACCCAGCCTTCTCGCTCGAGGGGGCAGTGTGAGAAACGGAGAAGGCCTTGACTCTGTGTAAGCACTGTTCAGCAATAGATGAAACACGGGTGTGTTATCAACACTGTTTTGATCACAAATCCAAAACACAGCACCATACAAGCTGCTATGAAGAAAATTAACTCCATACCAGCCAAAACCAGTACATCAATTAAAATACATCTGAGTTGTGAGAAACAAAGACAAAAACTAAAACAGCTTTCCCTCACCCCACCCTACCCCTTTTTCCCAGGCACAACTTCTCTCCTTCATTCCAGACTCCTCTTCCCTGCCCTGTCCTTCCCCCCCATCCCTCCACAGTGGCTCAAGGGGGATGGGGAGTGAGGGGTTACAGGGTTACAGACAGTGACAGTTCATACCACTTCATCTCTGCCACTCCTTCCTCCTCAGACCTTTTCCCTGATCCAGCATTGGTCCTTCCCAAGGGCTGCAGTCCTTGAGGATAAGATTGCTCCAGTGTATGTCCTCCATGGGCTGCAGTTTCTGCCAGGAGCATCCTCCAGCATGGGGTCTCCACTGGCTGCAGCTTCCTTCAGAGCATATCCACATCTGCTCTGGCATAGTCCTTTCCACCGGCTGCAGGGGGACAACCTGCTTCACCATGGTCTTTTCCACAGGCTGCAAGGGAATCTCTGCTCCAGGATGTGGAGCACCTCCTTCTTCATGGACTTTAGTGTCTGCAGCATTATTTCTCATGCTTTTTTTTTTTTCTTCCTTCCGCCTCTCCCACAACTGCTGTGCAGTACTTTTAACCCTTTCTTAAATATGTTATCACAGAGGTCATAGAATCATAGAATCATTTAGGTTGGAAAAGACCTTTAAG
Organism: Phaethon lepturus; assembly: GCF_000687285.1. Lineage (NCBI taxonomy): Eukaryota > Metazoa > Chordata > Aves > Phaethontiformes > Phaethontidae > Phaethon > Phaethon lepturus. The sequence continues at coordinate 7,079 of NW_010515776.1, forward strand.
AATACTGAGTCCAACCGTTAACCTAGCACTGCCAAGTCCACCACTAAACCATGTCCCTAAGCACCACATCTACACATCTTTTAAATCCCTCCAAGGGACAGTGACTCAAACACTTCCCTGGGCAGCCTGTTCCAATGCTTGTCAACCCTTTCAGTGAAGATGTTTTTTCCTAATATCCACTCTAAACCTCCCCTGGCGCAACTTGAGGCTATTTCCTCTCGTCCCGTCACTTGTTACTTGGGGAAAGAGACTGACACCCACCTTGCTACAA
>NW_010515777.1:0-896 GCF_000687285.1 Phaethon lepturus
GCAACTGATAGGATATCTACCCATTTAAGCTAGGTTTCTTGACATAGTTTAGAAATTTGTCTTTTAAAGGTCTGATTCATCCTTTCTATCTTCCCACTAGACCGTGGTCTCCAAGGGGTATGTAGATCCCGTTTCAACTGGAGGAATCTCGACACTCCTTGGACTGTTTCCAAAAAAAAATGAGGTCCATTGTCAGAGGATAAGCCCTCAGGGATTCCGAATCGAGAAATTATTTCTGTTAATAATATTTTAATGACTTCCCTAGCTCGATTGTTGCGGCAAGGGAAATCTTCAGGCCACCCAGAGAATGTGTCTACTAAAACAAGTAGATATTTATATTGCCCACACTTTGGTAACTCAGAGAAATCTATTTGCTAATCCCCTTTTTACTTCACCCATCGGTGGCCATCTTTGAATCTTAGGGCTGTTTGTGCAGCAGGTCTGACATCTTCTTACCATGAGGTCTGCACTTGATTGCGTTTTTGATGTTACAGCATATCTCCTGACACTGCTTATCATCACATCATCTCCCATGTGAGTTTCATAGTTTCTTGAGGAGAGCCTCTATCATTTTGGCTGTAGAAAGAACTTGCTGATTCGGGGTTACCAACCGTCCTTCCATGTCTCTTGAACATTTCAGTTTTTCTGCTAATTGATCTTCTTTTTTCGAATACCAAGGGGGTTTCATATCAGTCCTTCTGATAGGTATCAAAGCTCTGATTAGCTGTTTGTGCAAGGCAGCCCTTATTGCAGCTAAGTCTGCTCTTTTGTTTCCTTTAATTATTTCTCCTTGTCCTTTTTGATGAGCTCTGCAGTGGATTATTGCCTTTTTTGTTTAAAATAGCCACCACTGCATGTGGGACTAGTACTGTTATTGGTTGTCCCAAGGTGAGCCT
>NW_010515777.1:1058-2309 GCF_000687285.1 Phaethon lepturus
ATGTCCATATAACTAAAAAGGTTTTGTCAGATCACGGAGGCCCAAAGCTGGGGCTTCCATTAATTTTCTTTTAATGTCATCAAAACTACTCCGACACTCTGGAGTCCATTCTAACAACTCCCCTGGGCCCTTTGTGGCTGCATATAAGGGTTTGGGTATAAGTCCAAAATTTGGGACACATCCAGCAGAATCCGACCATTCCCATAAACCCCTTTAACTGTTTTTTGGTTTTGGTACTGCTATTCGGCATATATCCTCCTTCCTTTCTTCCCCTAACGCTCATTGTCCTTTTGATATATTAAAACCAAGGTATTAGACTTCCTTCCTCACAATTGGGGCCTTTTTCTTCAAGACCCAGTATCCAGCCAGTCCCAGAAAGTTTAGCAGGCTTACCGCAGCTTCTGCACAAACTTGTTCAGTATCAGCTCCGATTAAGATATTGTCCACATACTGTAAAAGAGTAACACCATCATTATTAGTTTGCCATTGTTCTAATTCTTTAGCCAGTACTTCACCAAACAAAGTGGGACTATTTTTAAATCCTTGGGGGAGCACAGTCCAACACAGCTGCACCTTTCTTCCCATTGTGGGGTTTTCCCATTTGAAGGCAAAGATTGTTTGGCTTTGTTCGTCCACTGGGATACAAAAGAAAGCATCTTTTAAGTCCAAAACAGTAAAATAGGCATTTGTTTCAGGTACCGAAGTTAGTAAGTACGATGTATGTCCACGGTTATTTGATTTATCCCCCTTAAGTCTTGTACTAGTCTATATTCTTCAGCACAAGGCTTCTTTACTGGTAAAATAGGAGTATTAAATTCAGATTGACATTCTCTAAGCAGTCTGTATTGCATAAAAGTACTTATCAAGGGCTTCAGACCCTTGTGTGCTTCCAATCTAATAGGGTACTGATTTACCCTTAACAGCTTTGCCCCCGGCTTTAGTTCTATTTTAATCCAAGTTACATTTTTTGCTTTACCTGTTTTTTTAGAAACCCATACCAGGGGAATTACCGCATTTGATACAGCGTTTGGAATATGCTCTTCATATTCTTCCAATGTTTCATCTGTCAGCAAGCAGATCTGGGCTCTCCAGGCTGTTTCAGGCAGGATATGGAGCTGTACAGCATTCTCAGAAAAGGTTACTTGTGCATTTAGTTTGCATAACAAATCTCATTCCAATAAGGGTCAAGGGGCATTCTGGCATATATAGAAACTCATGAATTAATTTAGTTCCCCCAGTTGTTCATTACCT
>NW_010515777.1:2571-3201 GCF_000687285.1 Phaethon lepturus
CCTTTCTCCTTCCGGTCCCCTTCCTGTCTCCGGGCTGCCCATTGATTTGGTCCTAAAGGGGTTTGGTTTTGCGAGCCTCTTCCCTGCATTATCCCAGTGCGTCCCCCTCTTCCTCTAGCTCTTGCACTACCTTTTCCTCTGATATCATTTCCATTTATTGCTGCTGCCAGTAAAGATGCTTGCAACCTCATTCTGCTCTGTTTTTCTTTTCTTTCTCTCTCATCCCAGCTGTTGTACACTTTATATGCTATTTCTATCAACTGTGAAATCAACATTCCCCCAGCCTCCTCAACTTTCTCCAACTTTCTCCTTATATCCTGAGTCGACTGTCCAATGAGCAGCATATTGAACATGGTCTGATTTGCCTCATCGTCTGGATTCAAGTCCGTCCATTTTCTAGCTACTTCACATAATCTCTTGTAAAAGGCCGATGGATTTTCATCAGGGCCCTGTCTCACCTCATATAGTTTGGAAACATTTTTTGGTCTCGGTACTCCGTATAATATTAACTCCATATAATATTAATTGTTGGCATTGCTTCAGCTGGGCTCTCCCCCCCCATTAGGATCCCACTCTGTATCTTTTCTGGTAGGCAAATGATCCTCAGGGTCCTCCTGTCTATTTCTTTTC
>NW_010515778.1:0-9859 GCF_000687285.1 Phaethon lepturus
CTCTTTTCCGGTGGGGGCTGGCGTGGGGCTTGTGAGGGTGCGAGTTGCCTCACAGAGTTAAGCCCCTGAGGGCCTGCTGGGGAGCGCAGGAGTTCTCTTGTTTTGCGTTCTTGGCGTGCGAATAAAGCCCGGGCCGCCTCAAGGATAGGCTTTTGAGAAGCATGTGGATCCCTGAAGTTGCAGCTAGAGGCTTTTTAAAGACCTCCTTGGCAGGTTGGCACCCTCCCTTAATGATTTTGGCATCAGTGACAGTAGCATAGGAGTGAACTCAGGGAATCGTGCTTCACAACAAAGTATTAAAAATACGGAAAGCAAGACCACTGGGTCTCCCTGGGATTGGTGGGTTCTGGGAGTAAGGGATGGGTGATGATGTTTCAAAGGCCTTGCAAAGCAGGTAGTTGAACTGTAAGTTTGTGTCTGTGGCTCATTGCTGTTTTCTTAGGAGGCTACCAGGCTTATATAGATAAAGAGTCATTCTTAAAAAGAATGAGGGGAAAAAAAAAAGGGAGAGGGCTCTTAGTTATTACAAATAGTAAACAGTGCAGTGAAAAGTTTTAATTGAGCTTCTAGCTACTCTCTGTTCAAATAATTGTTACGAGTCATTCAGCTGATCTTGAGACAGTTTAAGTGGAATCAAACCTTTTCAGAACAATTGGCCGATCCTTCTGGATGACTGTATTTACAGTCACGGTAACAGGAAGACAGTCTCCCACCCTGTGTTTTTTCAGTTAATATTTGAGGAACATGGACCCCGGATTTAGATGAATCTGGGAAATCTTAAATTTCCATTTAATTGAGACTTCAATTTTTACATAAAGCAGCTGAGATTTCAAAGTGAAAACATTTTATTTGTTAACCACTTAAGTTTTGGTTAAAAGTTCCAAAAAAAATTAAGTGGAGAGCATTGAAATAATTTGTTACAAGGAGAATGTATGCAGGGAGGCACTGCTGTGTGTGTCATTCGATACTGCAGAAGTATACTCAAAGTGGTTTGAGGTGCATTCAGTCAACTGGAAAATTAACACTGTAATCCCATTGACTCTCTCCTTGTGTGCTTTTAGAAGAATATGGGACCTGTAAGTTGTTTCTGATGTGGCTTATTGAAAACCTGTATTGCTCTGTGGCCTTGGTACAAGTTAAAAGCTAAATGCCTGCTACAAGAAAAATGATGGGGTTGATAATTCCAAGCATTGAAACTGATGTAGCTCACCTCGTCTTGAGATTGGAAAGACTGTTTTCATGGCAGACTGCATATAAAGTTCTTTCTGTAAAAAAGCATGTGATACTTAGACAGTGTTTTTCTCTTGGCCTAACAACAATATCTGAAAGTAGAGACTTTCCATGTCCCTGGATAGTTAGCTTTCCACACTAAGAGGGGAAGGACTTGAATCAAGTTTTTTCTGATGTATTCACAGACATGCATTACACATGCTGACAAAAGCTATGTAATCTGGCCTTAGGCAATATATATGTTAGAAGAATTAAGTTTTCAGAAAACAAGGCAGGGGTTTTAACCTTTAATTTTCACCTTTGCTTTGAGCAGATGTATGAATTACTTCTGTGTTAACATATTCTCAATTTTCTTGTGAATGTTTTTGTCAACGGTGGCTCTAATTCACAGTGAGTAAACACTTTTAGACTCCATTGGTTCTTTTGCAGTTAAAAAGAAACTATTCAAAGACTGCCGCCTTGTATAATTGCATTGCCATCTCTGTGTAGAATTTGGGAAAAGAAATGTGTTGAGATAGTGTTAACAGTCACAGTAATCCTAGAAATACAGGAGTGGAAGAGACTTCCAAAAGCAGCATGCTATGCTCAGGGGCTGTGGTGAATTATAAATATACCACGTAGAGTTTTGTTTAACTGGTTCTTCGGAACTTAAAATGAAGGAGATTCTGCAAACTCCTTAAGTTATCAGCTCACCTGTTTAGCTTGATCTTTTTTGTTTCTACAGTGAGTAAGCCTAGTTCCTTTTTTTCCCTTGTACTCACTTTCCAAACTTCTTACTCTTCGTGGTCTGATCTGGACGTTCCCCAGTTTGTCCAGAAAGTGCAGAGCTATAGCATTTCCATCACTGAAGCTGAATTACATGGCTTCATTCTGAGCCCTACTCGAGTTACATATTTATAGTAATTAATTAATGTACAATAGCAATTAATTAAACAGCATTTATCTGGCATGATATTACCTGCTTGACCCAACATAATTATTACTCTTTTGGACAGCAAGGCAAGCTTCTGAGACAGGAACAGATCCTTCAGGTGTTAATTCAACACAGTGCCACCTAACATTCTGTCAGAGGCTTTGGATCAAGTTTTCTAGAGATAAAATTAATGCTAAATAACTTTTTAATATCAATGACCTGGTCTCATTCAGTAATTAAGTAGTTCACAGCTGGTTATTTTATATTAATTATGACCTGAATTTGAGCCAGGACTTCCTAGCTTATTCTTCTGCTTCTCTGATGCTAGCACAGTTAAAATCGTGTGCAAGTAGTCTGTAAGTGGCTATACTGGTCTCTACAACAAAAGCATAAGCTTTCTGTGCTTTCCACATCTGTAAAGAGCAGTCATATAAGTCAGTAGCAAAGAGATATTTAAAGCAAAAAGCATAGAAATACATTTGACTGGATAACCCTATTAGCAAATGAAGATTTCTTAACTTTTCTAAATCAGCAGCCCTTAGAAGCATAAGTTAGGCTACATTTCTGTAACAGTTTAAGCAGACCAAAGTTATCCCTAGTCCTGCCTTTGCATGATTACACTTTTTCGTAGGCTTTAGTGACCCTGATTGAGATTGACTTTACATTAAGACTGCTCTGAGGGAGTGATACAGCACAAAGACTAGACTTATACCCATTACGCTCTGCAATGAAAGATAGGTTTAAATACCATTCTGCTGATCTAATGTGAAATTTATTTAGGTGTCTATCTAGTCTATGTCTTGATCTCTGCTTTTGAGTGCAGTTAGCTTGATAGCCTCCAATACGACATTTCCAAACTGACTAGAAATAGTAAAACTCTCAGGCCTTCAGAATTTCCCAGGTTTCTGGAAGTAATTTTGTCCTCTTCTCTGCACAGTCTTGCTGGTGCAAACTGTTTTGGCCGCCTCATAATTATTGAATGCTTGAAGCAGGCGTGCTATTATCAGACCTCCTTTAGCTTGGAAGATATACCACAGTCCAGTGGAACTGAATTCTGCTCTCATTAAATGTTACTACTCTCATTCTTGGTCCAGTTTTCAGTTTCTTTCAAAATAAAGTGGTGCAAAATAATACACAACATCCACTCAGTTAAAGCAGGGAGAAAAGCTCAGATGTTCTGTCAGAACCAAGTACCATCTCTTCTGCCTCTTTTTCAGAAAAACACATATCATGAATTTGCATCCAAGTCCCCACATCAAAACCTCATAACAATGTTTTGCATGCAATTGCAAATGCTTTAAGGTTTCAGGTGAGGGCCAAGGACCCCTACAATAAAGCTAAAGCAGAGACTGAAGACCCAGGTCTAAGCTTAGCAGGGGCTCCTGGGCCCATGGAAACAGTTTGTGTCAAATGATACAATACTTTCATTAATCTTGCCACATGTCATTAGAACACATGCAGTGGAATGTGTGGGGAGAATTAAAAATATGGGGGGGAGTCCTAACTGCATGGTTTAACAATCTCTTTTTTTTAGGTTTTTTAGGTGCATTTCTAGGTTTTGGGTGCAAATTTCATTATTTTTTTCTTTTTAAAGATCTGTAGAATATGACTAAAAGTTGACTAGTAGACATTATACCTCTTGGACTCTATACATAGCTTATTTTTCGAGCTAATTCTGTAGTGATAGAACGGTTAAGTGTTGTTTGAAGTACCTCAGATAAACTTGAAATTCTAAAACTCTACTACTAATGTTTTAATTGATAAAGGCTAAAATAGACGTGTGTATTAAGGTCTGATTCAGCATTTCTTGCAGGAATTCCACTGCATGCTGTAAAGGAAGGTTGGTATCCATCAAAGAGTTTTATGTACCCAAAGCTTCAGCAGGGCTCACATGATTTAAGCGGAAACTAAATTTAGGCATTACATCATAAGAACTTCCTGTCATAGTCTCACTTATCCTGAGGCCTCATTGCCATTTCTAGCAGCTTCTAAGAGCTCCCTTTTCCAAACTAACCTTTATGGCTTCCTAATAGGACTTAATTTCTGCTCTTACCTGTACTAACTCTTGGGTCTTCAGTGATGTAATAAAGTCTCTGCAGCTGACAGAAAGCTTTTATGTTATATGAATAGAGAATATCTTTTTATCTCAATAAAGCAAGTTGGTTTGGGTTTGGGTTTTTTTTTTTGCTTTTCCTGGAAACTAGCATGAGAAGATATGGACAGTAATTGCTGTCAATCCTAATGAGAACTGGAAGAATAATTTCTGTACCACAAGTGTTCTTAATTCGGTGCACACAAGAACAGGTATGAGACTTAATCTCCAGGTTAATATAGGTTCAAATACCTGGTTTAGATCTTAACTTTAATGGACCACCTTTCTGACAGCATGAAATAAAGATATTTATGTTTCTATATTTAATATTTTTCTATTCTGGAAAATTTGAATATTGGCTTAGTCCAGAACTAAAAGTTTGTATGTATAGTACCCTGCACTAAGATAATGATTAAAAAAATATAATGGAGTAGGAATTGATGAATCCAGATGGGTGTGTTGTAAATGAGACTTAACTGGAGTACAAAATAATCAAAACATGTTACTTCAGTTTCATGTTTCTATGAAAGAGACTTTGGAGGGGGGAACATCATAGTGATAGAGACGAGCAATGGTGAAATTCTGTGGTCCCCATCTCCTACTCTCTTTACATCATATCTGGTGACTGAGCACATGATGAATTGCTACCTTTCTGATCTGTGGGGAAAAATTGTGGGTGGGGTGAATTAGTGGTTTAGCAGAGTTAGGAAGCTGAACAGGTCCCTTTTGCAGGATCTTAATTGCTAGATCTGATATTGAGGAAGGGACAGGAGCACATGCCTGGGGACAGACATTTCCAGAGGCAGCCTGTAGTTACACCTGACGGGATGTAGTGGGCAAACACATCCTGAAAGGAGTGTCCATCTTAGCATGGCTGGTGTTCCTCTTCTTTCCTGAAACCTACCCAGATTCAGTGAGATGACTTTGTGTTTTCTTAATCTCCTGTCACAGCTGTGTTCAATCATGGAAATGGGAACAATAATTTTGCTGTCACCACTGAAGATGGCAGAGATTGAAAACTGCTTAGAATGCAGGACATGGGCTCCTGCTATTTTTCCTTTCCTCACATCCTCTTTTCTGCCTTCACTTTATTCCTAGTCTTTTATCTTCTTTTATCTTTTTGCCTTTTTTTTTTAAATACTCAGCCAACACCATCCCTTCCTCAGTGCTGAAGTTGTCAGTGAGACAGCCAAAGACAAAATGTTAAGGCTGATGGTGCTTGAAGCCTGTCAGATGTGATACTGCGTAATAAAATCATGTGCACTGGCTGTTTCTCCACCAGTGACCTTACAAATTAAAGTTGTGACTGAAACTGTATTTTCTACTCTTACTGATGTTTTCTGTCATTTTTATGTGTTCTTGCTAAGAAATGGCATCAGCAATGGCTCCAGACTACTTCAACTCATTTTATCTCCTCCCAAAACAGTTGAATTGACCCTATCTCTGACATTATCTAAAAGACCGTGAAACAAGGTTTTCTTCTATCAAAATAACAACTAATAGGAAAGATACTTAAAAAATGAGGACTTTATTTAAAACTTTATAATTTGTATTCTTTCAATGTCTTGGAACTTCTGTACAATTAAATTCTTCGAAGTTAATACAACAGCTTCCTAAAAGAGAGGATTGTAGCTCCAGCTACTGAATGTAGTTCAGGTAGAGTGCTGATTTTGAGAAAAGAATGAAATATGTAGTGAATTAGCCAGTTCCACTAGAGGGCACAGCGGTGTATAGAAAAACAAAATAGAGAGATGCTAGTATTCATCCCTCTGGAAGTGTATGAATCTTAAATGAGCAAAATATTACTGATAATGTATTAAGTACAATTCATGGTTTATTTCATCTCAGAAGGACACCTTAAAAACTGCTAGTGGTTTAAATGGCATCAGGCTCAATATGTAGTGGCCACCTGGTATTTGGCATAGTCAGTTGTTGCGTACATAAGGTCCTTTCTCCTGGTTAAGCAGGGTGGGGAGATCTGTGTTACACTGTTTTGCTTGTATTTTTATGGGCAATGCAGATGATTTCAGGAAAAAAAGCAGAGGCAAGAGCCTTATGTCCCTGCCTCCTAGCAGAATACTAGGTTATGCTGTTTCTGATGATTCTTACATTTTCACTACTGTTGAAATGATCTGAGGGGATGCACTTCGTAATGATTTCAAAAGAAGCCGTTGCTGCTGTGTCTTTGGGAGGAGGCTACCATGGTCTTACAGACAGCAGCTGCCTGTATCAGACAGCAGCTGCCTGTATCAGGCAGCTTTAGCCTGTTAATTAGAAGACATACCTGTGTAGAATGCAGAGCTTGCATAACTAATTTTGACCCCATTGTCAAGAAAATTAAAAAGATGTATTAAGTATGAATGAATGCTGTACAGTAGTATATGGAGTAGTATTATGTAGTTATGTTGTGTCTGCATCTGCCATTTTATGTTGTTTTTGTGTGTAATTTTACTAGAGTAGGCATTGTATCATATGATTAGAAGTTCCCCTAGGCTATAAAGCATAATTGTTTTGTTTGAGGAAAAACTCGTGTGTTTTCCTTGTCACTGCCGTGCCAGCAAATGCTGGTGTGACTGTAACTACATTTACAGGGCGGGGTATGTAGGGAGAGAACTTTAGCAAAGCCTACGTCTTTTGGAGGTGTTCCCGGAGGGACTCCCCTCCTATTGCTGTATGCTGTGTCAACACTAGGAGGCTCTACTGGTGTCTGTGTGCTGGTGTAGGTGAAGCAACAGAAATGCTGTTTGCAGAGAAGGGACTGCAAAAATGCTAGGGAACTGCTCCGAGTGGATGGGATGTATCATGAAGCACAAAGGGGGTTTTAGTCGAATAAAATACACATTTCCCCAGTGCTTACTGCTCTATTTAAGTTCTTCTGTATTACTTTCAATTTTCTATTAACGTGACCAATTTCTGCTCCTCTGGATGTCAGAAGCATGGTTTGAGGGAAGTGAAATGAGGCCCAGAGTGAGATTCTTGAAGGACAGGCGTACTATGTGTCAGTTTTATTGATCAGAGGCAATTAGCTCAGCCAAACCCAATTAGGACACAGTTTTAGTTTTATACACACAGACATTAATCGCTCATTATCCAAGTGAATTCTAAAGGGAATTACAACAGACTAACAGAATAAAATGGCTGTCTCTTTGCTGTTAATGGAGGAGTTTTCTAGATTTCTATTTGGTACTAAAGTGCTAATTTCACTGACTTCCTCTTACATTAAATCAGCTTCTGGTTTTTGGATTTTTTTCCATTAACAGGATCATAATCATCTGTCATTCTGGCCTTTCTGGTGACAAATATCATCCTGTGAATGAATGTAATTTCTTTTTTTTTACCATTAACTCCTCCCCTTGTTTGCTGCTCTTGCTTAAAGGCAATTTTTGTTGAAGCCTTCTGGCTGACTGCCTAGCATTTGGCTAATAATTCTGTGCAATTGTCAGCTTCGTACTGTTTCAGTGTTTGAAATGGAATTCTCTTTCTCAGTTTATATGGGTCTGCTGTTTACTAGTCCATTATGTGTAGAATCTAATCCACTTATGCTGTTAGGTAGCTTGGAGGCAGAGGGGTTTTTTTTATCATCACATTATGTTTTATTTATTGAGCATAATTCAGTTTGAATGAAATTAAATAGTCATAATGGTTCTTGTACGGTTGCAGAACTTTCTTATCACAGTGCATTTTGTCAGTTTAATTTATTTTATCTGTCTATTTCAGTTGTTGTGACAACACAGAGTTGCTTCACTAGCTACAGCAAAGTACCTCATCCTCCTGGAAAGCACTCCATATTTCAAATTATATAGCTTCAGGATAGACCTGAGAATTGCATAGGTGAGTTTTGATTTAAAGTGTTGTCTTCTCTCATTCTTTCTCTCTCTCTGTATTTTCTTTTTTTTTTTTTTTTAAGCTATACTTCTCATTTGGAAGGTGGCTGTTTCATTGCTGGATATGAAGGTGCATTGCATAGACAAATATTGTTCATATGAAAAACACTGAGACAGAGAGGCCAAATGCTCGCGTTTAGGTGCCTGCAGTTATGGAACTGGCATTTGCGGTCATTAAAAGTGGGATGTGCCTATTCTGCCACTTCTGAAAATAAGAGCACTTCAGTGGCAGATTTAAGGCACTATGCTCATTCTGGCCTGTATATCCCAGTACGCAAAACAGAAAAACTGGGTTGGACCTGTTTGTTGATGATATACTACTGTGAGATGTAGTATTGGCTTCTGTAGGAAGACTTTATGGTCTGGACTTTCCACGAATGAGAGAGAGTAAGGTTAATGTTGTTCAGACCAAACTTCTGACATGGAATGCATGGGAGGTATAAAGAGCCTTCAGCAAAATGTCTGTATTAAACTGAGGAAGAGAAGATAACACTGCCTTTAGAGATGCATCTGAAACCTTGCCTTTTCCCAGTAGCAAAGAGAAACATTTGTGGCAGAGTAAGGGAACTTGGTAAGGCTTGAAGATACTATTTTTGTTCTCAGAAGAGTTGTAAATGTTATTTATAATGAGAAAACTTTCCTAGTATGTATACTGTTCTAAGATAGTCCCTAGTTCCAGGCTTTCAAATGCTTTAAGAATATCATACATCCTTTCTATTTGGAAAGGACAGTAAAAACAAACCTGGACAGTGTGTTTCCAGCATTCCCTTACAACAAGGAATTTTACTTCTTTCAGAAATTATTTAAGTTCTTTAAGCACAGTGTATCGAACATTGCTTCAATAATTCATGCATTCAACTTTTAACTCCCCAATCTTACATCATTTTATTATTTAGATTCATTCTAGACTCTAGCAGTATTATAGGGAGATACATGGACTATGGACTGTTCTCAGGTTTTAAACTAGAAACTTGTTTCAGTCCAAAGATATGTATTCAAGGTCTGGCTTTAAAAATCTAGCTTAGAATCCATTGTTCTTGAAATCCTCTACTCAGCGCTGGTGAGGCTGCACCTGGAGTGCTGTGTCTAGTTCTGGTCTTCTCAGTACAAGAGAGAGACGGACATACAGCAGAGAGTCCAATGAAGGGCCACAACGATGAAGGGACTGGAGCATCTCTCCTAAGAAGAAAGGCAGAGAGAGTTGGGAATGTTTCACCTAAAGAAGAGAAGGTTCATGAGGGATCTTATAAATGTGTATAAATGCCTGAAGGGAGAGTGTAAAGAAGACAGAGACAGGCTCTCTTCAGTGGTGCCTGGTGACAGGACCAGATAATGGGCACAAACTAGAACACAAGAGGTTCCCTCTGAACATCAGGAAACATTTCTTCACTGTGTGAGTGACTGAGCACTGGCACAGGTTGCCCAGGGAGGTTGTGCAGTCTCCCTGCTTGGAGGTGTTCAAAAGCCGTGTTGACACAGTCCTGGGCAACCGGCTGTAGGTGGCCCTGCTTGACTGGGCACGTTGGGCCATATGACCTCCAGATGTCCCTGCCAACCTCAACCATTCTGTCATTCAGTGTTGTCTGTATAATCTTAGTTGCTTGGAATACCATATTAAGTTTTCAGCTTATGACCATTTATGACTTCATTTGCACTTCCGTTTTACTCATATGTACAACTTTTGGAAGTAGCATGTACACAGAAGACACAGATCTTTGAATGTAGAGGCTGGCCCCGATT